>NW_027185791.1:14949161-14973066 GCF_028583685.1 Petaurus breviceps papuanus | reverse complement strand
CTCTCTCTCTCTCTCTCTCTCTCTCTCTCTCTCTCTCTCTCTCTCTCCTCTCTCTTCCTCTCTCTCAGTATTTTCTTTTTTTCCAATTACATGTAAAGACAATTTTTAACATTCATTTAAAAAAATTTGTGATTTTGAAATTTTTCTCCACCCCTCCCTCCCTACTTCCCTCTCTAAAATAGTAAGCAATATAGGTTGATATAGGTTATATATGTGCAGTCATATAAAACACATTTCCTTATTAGTCATGATGTGTAAGAAGAAACAGACCAAAAGGAAAAAACACTGAAAAAAATTAAAGTGCAAACAGTATGCGTTGATCTGCATTCAGGTTTCATTAGCTCTTTCTCTGGAGGTGGATAGTTTTTTCCATCATGAGTCCTTTGAAACAGTCTTGCTCATTTCAGTGCTATGAAGAGCTAAGTTATTCATAATTGATTATCGAACAATGTTACTGTAACTGTATACTGTTTTCCTGGTTCTTCTCACTTTACTTTGCATCAGTTCATGTAAATCTTTTCTTGTTTTTCTGGAACTTACCTGCTCCTCATTCCTTATAGCACTATAGTATTCCATTCCATTCATATACCACAACTTATTCAGGCATTCCCCAATTGATGGGGAATCCCCTTAATTTCCAACTTTTCGCCACCACAAAAACAGCTGCTATAAATATTTTTGTACATGTGGGTCCTTTCCCCTTTTTTATGATCTCTTTGGGATACAGACCTAGTAGCAGTATTGCTGGATCCAAGGGTATGTACAACTTGATTGCCCTTTGGGCATAATTCCAAATTGCTCTCCAAAATGGTTAGATCAGTTCACAATTCCACCATGGCTCTCCTGAGTCTATAGTTGGCTCTCTTCTTTGTTGCCAACCATCATCCTCCTTGAAGCTACTACCAGCCTCCCAGTGACTGACTTTCTGCATTTGTGTCTATCTGAACTGTGTGTCTCTGTTCCTTCAACTCTGCTTAAAACTGACTTTTCAACTGTTGGATGGGGTATCTGTCAGGGGTATGCTAAAGCCAGTTCATACTGGTTTGGGACAACTGATTGTTAAATTGTCAGTCTGTGTATCTATCCCTCATAAGGCAAACATCACAAATTGGGGCTTGATTTTTTGCTTTGTTGGTTATTCAGACTTAAGAAAGTAATGGGGAATTAATAATGCAGGTTAAACTTAAAAATATGTTGTGTGTACTTTTTTTTCAGAGTGCTAGTTGTTAAAATTTACCAGCAAGAGGGTATCTCCCTCCAGGCAAGTGGTTCTGCTGCCTAGACACATGGCCAATGGGAGAAGGAACAGAGGGGGGGAAATCTCTTTCTTTTCCCAAGAGGTAAAGATTTGGGTTGACTGCTAGGTCTTGCCAGAGCTACCTGACTCTGAAGGCTTACCTATTTAAATCCCCTAAAGGCACGGCATTTGATTTTTTGCTCAGCCAATGGCATTTCCCCTTTAGATTAATCAGAGAAAAGTGAGGTAAGGCTAGGAGAAAACAGCCTCTTGGCTCTCTTCAGCTGTCAGTGGTCTGCAAAAAAAGATTTGGCTTTTGTCATTGATATGACTTTGAAGGAAGACAGGAATGAGCCAGCTTCCCAACTCAAAACTCATATCCTTTCCATTGAAGTTATTGCAGGAACATAAGGGTTGGGCCCCTCCAGACATGTAAGCACCAAGTCACTAATTCTCTTTAGAGCGAGGAGAGAATCTGAGATTGAACTCCCTGTTCTTACAGAGGAGGACACTGAGGCCCAGAGTGGGGAGATAGGCTGTCTACATCATAGTGTGAGTGTGTAACAGAGCTGGAACCAGGACTCAGGTCTAATGCTGTTCCTATTAAATTCATTTCAATTCAATGGGGATTTATTGAATACTTAACTGTGTACCAGGGACTATGCCAGGTGCTGTGGAGTTTACCTTCTGAGGGGTATCAACATATATACTGAGAAGGAAGGGAGGAAACAGACATTTATTAAAAACCTATGATGTGCCTGGTACTATGCTAAGCTCTTTATAAATATGATCTCATTTGGTTTTACAGATGAGGTAACTGAGGCAAACAGAGGTTAGGTGATTTATCCAAGGTCATGCAGCCAGTGAGTGACTGGGGTTGGATTTGAACTCAAGTCTTGCTGACTCTATGCTCAGAGCACTATCTACTGCAAACACCTAGCTGCCTGATGAGAGACTAGAAGTCAGGAGGGAGGTCAGGGCTGGCTAGATGGATCTGAGAATCATGTGCATAGAGCAGAAGTGACTAGCTCCTGATGTGACCAGAGGGTGTATTTTGGTGATGCATTCAGCCGAGTAACGGGCCTCAGATCCATCCCTCTCCCAAGTGACTCTTCTTCCCTTTTTATGTAACCTTCCCTACTCCCCCTCCCTACCACCTTGGAATCTAGAGAGGCCTACTGGAGCATGGAATGTAGAGAAGGATACAGGCTGTTTTTTGGTCATTTCAATCATGTCTGACTCTTTATGACCCCTGAGGTTTTCTTGGCAAAGATACTGGTTTGCCATTTCCTTCTCCAGCTCATTTTACAGATGAAGAAACTGAAGCAAACAGGCTTAAGTGACTTGCCCAGGGTCACACAGCTATGAAGTTTCTGAGGCTAGATTTGAACTCAGGAATATAATCTTCCTGATTCCAAGGCCAGAGCTCTATGCACTGCACCACCTAGCTGCCCCTCATACGGGCTTGTCATGGAAGTTATAGAAGTTACCATTTCAGTGCTAAACCAAAATGAAAGATACAGGGGTAAGGAAACAGGGGGAGTTTGATGCAACTCTGGGTATGTATATGGTATGTTAGGGTATGGGGTCACCTCTAATTCTTAAAGCCCAGCTTACCACCCACCATATGAAATCAGGGCCTAATGGCCCTGAAACCATTAGGCCTTTATTTTTTTCTTCATTCTATACCAGCCTTTTTTCCTACTCCTCCCCTGCCACCCCCTTTTAACAGCTAATGCATCTATCACTCCTTTCCTAATGAGCATTCCAACTGCTCCCATGGGACAGATACCTTTCTCTGCATGAGAGCTCAAAGCAGGGGAGGAGGGTTTTGCCCAGAAGAAAGCCTAGATCAGGCAAGTTGAGAGAGGCGAGAGGAAGAGGAGACTGAGGGCTCCAGGAGAGCTGCCAGGTTTCACCCCCACCCCGATGCCCCCTCCCCCCAAGTGCAGCCAGTCATGACAAAGGTGGAATGAGCAAAGAGTCTGACTTCAGATGGGCCTGTGAGATATCAGCCTTAGTGCTGCAGGCCACTGCTAGCTGGCTGGCCTGCCATATGGGCCATAAGAGGACCAAAGAGTATAGAAAACAGGGATTCATTAGAAAGCATAAGCACCATTTAAAAAAAAATGCAGCAAGCTACCCCTGTTTTCTGCCCCAACAACTTCCATGTCCCACTGGCCTTGCCTTTCACAACCCTTTCTCCTACACCCCGCTCTCATGTGACCTCTGCCCTGGTCTCCCTATCACTGGACAGAAGGTCAGGAGACCTGGATCGCTCAACATACCCAGGTGATCCTGGGCAAGTCATGTAATTCTCTTACCTTCAATTCCCAATCTATAATATCAGATTAAAAGCACCTGCCCCTTGTTCACCTTCCTCACAGGGATATTTTAAGGACTTAGCAAAGATGGTATATTTGGAAAATACTTTGAGGCCTTAGGAGGAAAAACATTTTATGAATATAAGGTGATGTTCTGCTTATTAATAACATCCCTGTATCCTCTGAAAAAAGCCAGGAAATGCCCTGAGCTCTGTCTCTCCTTTTGCAATACAGATACATGGCCTTCGACACGAGGTAAAGCATATAGCTGCTTCCTGGTATGATATGAGAAATCCAGTTATCCCTTCCACATGGTGGGGGAGGGCGAGGTTAGGGGCACTGCACCCCTGCAATCAGGAAAATCTGCCTAAAATGTTTTGGTCCTTCCTACATACTAGAGAAGAAGTCTGAATTATTATGGTATTAGAAGATTAAATATGTTGATATGATACAATACTATATGTATATTTTATACATTTCTGAGTTTCTGAACTTTTTCTGTGTTGTCTGCAGCTTCCACAAAAGTCCCCTAAGATTTCCATGTAATTCCTTATGCCTGCCCTCAATATATCAAAACCACGATGGGGAAAGTTGCTATGTGGAAGGGACAACTGTACTAAAAAGATGTCCCTCTGCCCCAAAATATCTTCCCATTCAGCCTGTCTCTAATTTCTGAAATTTTGTTGTTAACAGCTTTATGTCTTTGGGTTAGGCCATTTACTTGGTTAAAATGCAGATATTTTTGAAAGGGACCGTACAGTATATCAGTCTACTATGAGTGATTAGTTGTGTTGGCATGAATTAAAATATAATAATATCTAGGACTTTATAAATATTGTCTCTTTTGATGCTTAGGTTCTATTATTATCTCCATTTTTACAGATGAGAAAACTGAGGCAGACAGGGGTTAAGTGACTTGCCCAGGATCACACAGTTAGTGAGTGTCACATGCTGAATTTGAACTCAGGTCTTCTTGACTCCAAATCAAGTTCTCTATCTGTGCCTCTTGGAAGCCTCATCTAAATGCTTTAATATCTAAATTAATCCAAATGCTTTCCTGGAAGGAAAAGAACCATGGAAATCTTCTAGTCCCACTTTCCTATTTTATGGATAAGAAAACTGAGGTCCAGAGCTAGGATTAAAACTCAAGCCTTTTAACCTATGGGAAGTGCTCCTTCCCCATAGTGAGCAAGCTTTAATAGAGGGAAGGAAAGGAGAGACAAAGGCATCTGGAGATATAGAGAGCTCCATGAAAGCAGAGAGGTACTGAAAGGGCAAGTGTGAATGCAGAAGCGCATTTCCCATCACTCTCTCTTCTCTGCTGTGTCACAGTCCTGCTGAGGGCCCAGCTGTGTGACATGCATGGTGTGTGTGTGTGTGTGTGTATGTGTGTGTGTGAGACACAGTTTATCATGTGCTATGACCACAAACTGGAGCCTGGGGAAGGGGAGAATCTGGAGTTACCTTTCCCTCTGGTGACTGAGGGGGATGCTTCTGACCTTAAGCAAGTCATTTTCCCCACCCAGGGCCTCAGTCTCCTCCCCTGCAAAGTGGAAAAGGTTGTCTGTCTAGGTGGCCTCTGAATTTCTTTCTAGGCCTATGTCAATGATCTCTGAACATGTTACTTCTCCGGACTGCAGCTTCCTTATCTGTAAAATTAGGGGGTTGGAGTAGATGGACCAAAGGCCACTTTTTGATTTAACCTTCTGTGGTTGTACGACTCCTGCCCCAGAGCACAGATGAGCCAGAGATTCATTTCAAGGGATAGGGATAAGACTGGGAAACCATTATCTGCAACGGGATTCAATCCACCAAATATTTATTCCTCCCCTAACTGGGGCGAGGCACTGTGCTTGGCACTGGGGATTAAAGGCAAAAACCAAATCCAAAAAATCAATCCTTGTCTTCAAGAAGTTTACATTCTACTGTATAGGATACCACAGGTCTGCAGATGGTTAATTTGAGTAGAGAGAATCATTGGGGAAGGCTTCTCAGATGAGATAGCACTTGGAGGGAGCCTTGAAGGAAGGTTTCTGGGAGGCAGTTTGATAAGGGAAGATGTTCCGAGTAAGGGACAGTTTGCGGAATTGCACAGAGACTGGAGATGTCACAGTGAGTTTGGAGAACGGCTAATAGTTCAGTTTGGCTGGAATGTAAAATGTATGAAGGGAAGTAATGTGAGTAAGCCTATAGAGGTAATTTGGAGTGAATAAATAAATACATTGAAATCTTTGTTGCATCTGTACTGTCATTAATGAGGGTAACTGTCCAATGGGGCCCACAGCCTCTCATCTTCTGTCCTCCTGTATACCTCCTTTACAGGGGCCTACCCAGTATACCAAAGTCCTTCCTCTAAATTCCTTGACATCACAAGGCAGTGCCCCGAAGCACACTGCAGTCCGTTTGTTATCCCTTGCTCTCAGCACATTACCGTCCCATCCTCCTTTCTAGTCATGCCTCTCTGATGCTGTCTTCTCTGCTGCTTCTGGTGCACAATCCTTTGTTGGTAATGCACTGAAGACTCTTCAGGCCCACTAGGTATTTCTTCATTGTCTTTGAATAACTTGCAACTTTGATTCTTGGTGGAGGAATTCTTGTGGTATTCCACAGTTCACTGCCATACAAAATCACCGAGAGGATCTTGGTGTTAGAAAGATGGGCCTTTGTTTCAGGAGACTAGCTTAGCCAATGCCAGGGGAAAGACATTAAGCAAGAATTATCTATTTAAAATAAAACAGGTTAGTTCAGCTAAAGGAGCCCTCCTGCCTTTCAGTTGCCCAATGTGTTCTGGTAACCAAACCTTAGAGAGAGGCTAGAGCGCCTGTGGTTCCTTTGTAGTCTAGTGACCAAGAAGTATTGTAGACAGCCTGAGGTTTTAGACCCCTGAGCCAATCAAGTCTCAAGGAGAGTTTCATTACCTTTTAGGGAAAAATTGGCCGAACTCACGCAGCAGCAGGAGGTGGGGCGTGATATTGCTCTTCCCAAATAGTGGTCTCTAAGGTCAAAGAATTTACCACATAACAGCCAGCCTACTGGTGATCAACATATGCATATTTAGCTTGGCTGGTCCTCGGAAAGCAGACATACTTAAAGCCCTTCTTTCATGGTAGAACTTACCAGCGTTTACAGAGAAGCACAGTCTTTGAGAACCCAAGGTCACCTCCACAATCTGAACAGGCATCAGAAGAAAGCTTTTGTTGTTGTTGAGTCATTTTTCAGTCATGTCCTGCACTTCGTGACCCATTTGGGGTTTTCTTGGCAAAGATACTGGAATGGTTTGCCATTTCTTTCTCCAACTCATTTTACAGATGAGAAAATGGAGGCAAAGAGGGTTAAGTGACTTGCCCAGGATCACACAGCTAGTATCTAAGACCAGATTTGAACTCAGGAAAATTAGTTTTCCGGCCTCCAGGTCCAGCACCCTATGTATCCCCTGTGCTATCTAGGTGACCCAAAAGACCTTTATGGAGGAGAAATTTAATTGTTTAAGAAGGTAAGTTGGAATCAGATTTTGTAGGCCTTGAATAATAAGCTAAGGAAGTCTCAATTCATTCAAGATGCAATAGAGAGCCACTGAAGCTTTTATAATATGAGAGTTACAGGGTCTGATCTTTGGGAGATTATTTTGCCAGCTATGGGAAAGATGGATTGGAGGAAGGGGAGATTGGAGGGAGGTCAATTAGGCTAATTCAGGTCAGAGGTAATAAGAACTAGACCAAGGCTGGTGGATAGATAAAAGGAAATGGATGTGAAAAAGACCATAGGAGTACCAGTAAGACTTGGAAAAGTCAAGGATCAAATGGAGTGAATAGGGGAGTGGTGGTACCCTCAACAGGTGCAGGAAAATTTGGAGAAGAATCAGGTCTGAGAAGAAAATTGATGAATTTCACTTTGAACGTGTTGAATTAAGATGGTAACAGTGTCTGGGTGGAGATGTCCCATAAACAGTTGCTCTTGCAGGGCTGAAAGTGAGGTGAGAGGTTAAGGCTAGATTTATAGACTTGGGAGTAAGACTCCCTGCTTCAGATCTCTCCCCACTCCAATCTCTCTTCCATACAGCTACCAACAGAAATTTCCTGAAGTAGAAGTCTGACCATTTTACCCCCATCTAATCAATAAATTCCAGTGGCTCCCTATTACCTGTAGGACAGATTCTTCTCTTTGGCATTAAAAGCTCTTCCCAATTTGGCCCCTTCCTATCTTTCCGGTCTTCTTAGTACATTATGCCATTCCATGGACTCCAGCCATACCACCTTACTTACTATTCTTCTCACATAATACTTCATCTTTCATCTCTGTGACTTTGCACTGGCTGTAGCCCATTACCTGCAGGTCCCCTTCTTAGAATCCTGAGCTTCCTTTAAGACTCAACTCAAGCACCGCTTTGTGCAGGAACCCTTTTTGGCATCCCCTCCCTGCCACCCCCAGCTTCTAGCGGTTTCCCTTCTTAGGCTACCTTCCATCTATGCATAGTGAACATATCTATTTATGTATCTGATGGAGCTTGGCATGCTTCATATGGCTAAAGCCTTAAATGGCTTTCATGTTGTGAATAGAGGTCAAATGCCAGGACTAGAGGGAATCAGGACAAGGGCAGACCATGTAATCCCTCTACTGACTTCCTCTCTTTCATTCTTGCTACTACTTTTATAAGGTTGGGCTCATGTGCATCAAGGAATGAATGCAGAATTTCAGAAAAACCCGGAAAGACTTACATGAACTGATACAGAGTGAAGTGAGCAGAACCAGGAGAACATTGTACACAGTAACAGAAACATTGTGCAATGATGAACTATGGTTGACATAGTTCTTCCCAGAAATACAATGATCCAAGACAATTTCAAAAGACTCATGATGAAAAATGCTATCCATATCCAGAGGAAGAACTGATGGAATCTGAATGCAGATCGAAGCATACTATTTTCATTTTTTATGGTTTTTTCCTTTTGCCAACTGTAATTGTTTTGCAAACTGTTTGTTCTTTCACAACATGACTAATATGGAAATAGGTTTTACATGATTGCACATATATAACCTAAATCAAATTGCTTACCATCTTAGCAAGGGGGGAAGGTAGGAAGGGAAGGAGAAAACTTGGAACTCAAAATTTTATTAAAAATGAACGTTAAAAGTTGTCTTTATATTTAATTAAAAAAATAAAATACTATTTTAAAAAGGAGTGAATGCAGGTTCAAGTATAATATCTTTCTCTCTGGTATTTATTCACCTCTCCCTATGGCTGGCTTAAAATACTATGGGTGAGGGTCTTCTACTGTTTTCATCCCCAGGGCTGTCCCCTGAATTGAGTACTGAGAGAATCCATTTTTTTTTTCCATTCTGGACCAATTCTATGTCCCTCAAAATGCATATTACAAAAAAGACAATTATGGATGGTGAACAAACATATTTATTCAACAAACCCATAACAGAAACTGGGGAAAGCATGCAATCTAAAGTAGACTATAGAATATATAAGAGTAAGTGAACTCTTCCACTCAAGAGTGAAGGGAAAAAAAAATCTCAGCTCAACTACAGGAGAAAATGATCTTACTGCAGAAGTCCACTTTTAGTATCTCTGGGCTCAGGGGTCATGTTAGAGCATAGCTTTCCCCACATGCCTTGGGTTCCAGGCACTCCTGTTAACCATGAAATAATATGGGCCTTCTCTCTCTCCTGGACTTTCTCGAACTTCTTTTTCATGTATGTAGTACTACATATGCAGCATCACAAGGCCTTCACAGAATCAACTGACCTATTTACAATGGAGGTATTGCATATACACTTTTTTTCCTCAGGGACTTGAGGGGACGGATCATTTTTTTTTTGTATTCCCAATACTTAGCACCATGCCCAGCATATGGTAAGGATTTAATAAATGCTTGTTGACTGATGGATTACTCTACATAAAGATGAACCCATGGGAACTGAGGAGCTCACCAAGAAGGAGAGAAGAGAAGGGAGTTCAGGAGAGAGCCTTAGGGGATAACAAAGCTCAGGGCGGGATGGCATAGAAACAATTAGTGGGTGTGACTGCTAAGCCATTACTGGTGATCTTTGAAAGGTCCTGAAGAGCAGGGGAGAAAAAGTGAAGCCTATTAACTATAGGCCAATGAACTTGATTTTGATTCTTGGAAAAATTATAGAAGATATTATAAAGGGATGGTTAATGAACACCAAGAGAAGGAAACAGTGATGGCAAAGAACCAGAATGGCTTTATCAAGAATAGGTCACACCAGAATAATATCACTTCCTTTTTTGAACAGGGTTCAAAGCAAAAAAGGAACATCTCTATATACAAAATAGAGCAGAAAAAAATCACATGTGAAAACACAAACATTTATTATGTACAACTTGCTTTTTTAAAAGTCTCTAAGAAATTTGACATGTTACTTTCTTTTTTAAAACATTTTCCCCAATTCCATGTAAAAAGAATTTTTAACATTCTTTTTTAAAAGTTTCGAGTTCTAAATTCTATCCCATCTTCCTCCACCATCCCCTTCCCTGAAAAGGTAAACAGTGTGACAAAGGTTATACATGTACAATCACGTAAAGCATTTCCATATTAGTTATCTTGTAGAAAGAAAGAAGGGGGGAAAATAGTGTATTTTGATCTGTACTTAGATGCCATCAGTTCTTTCTCTGGAGGCTGATATTTTTCATCACGAATGCTTTAGCACTGGCTTAGGTCGTTGTATTGCTGAGAATAGCTAAGTCGTTGGCAGTTCTTCACCATACAGAATTGCTGTTACTGTCCTGGTTCTGCTCATTTCGCTTTGCATCAGTTCGTGTAAGTCCAGGTTTCTCTGAGAGCACTGTGCTCATCATTTCTTATACCAGGATAGTGTTCCATCACAATTGGACACCACAACTTGTTCAGCCATTCCCCAATCCATTAACATGCTACTTTCAAAGCTATCCTATTTGGGTTTTTTTCCTTCTGAACTTCCTATGTCTTTTTTATATGCTTCAATGGCTCTCCTTTCTCTTGCCTTTTTCTTTTTGTTGTGTTGAGACCCTAGCATTGGCTTCCCTTTCTCCTAGAAAGGGATCTCTGGGGATCCTCTCCTTCCAATTTAAATAAAGAAAAATACTATCCTTATCACAAATAAGCATAGTCAAATCAAAATAAATCCATACATTTTCTATGTCCGAAAATGCCTCCTGAGTTCATCTCTTCTCTCAGGAGGTGGGTAGAGTGCTTCTTCATCAGGCACTCCTGTGAGACATTAAAAACTGTAGGCCTTCTCTCTCACCCAGTCTTTCTCGAACTTCTCTTTCATATGGAACATCGTAAGACCGTCCTGGAATCAGCAGACCCATCAGGATGGAGGTATCACACATACGTTTTGTCTTAATGCAAGCTCTCTGTACGCAGGTCTTCCGGGATCATTTACCGGATTTTGATAAAGCATCTGACAAGTAGCTCTCATGCCACTCTTACAGATAGGGCAAAAAAGTATGAATGAGAAAAAACCATGCGTTCAGACCTGATTGAATGACTAGACCCCAAGCAGAATCAGCAATGGCTCTAGGGCTCTAGTGAAGTGTCACAGGTGTTTGTCAGTGGCCCTGTGCTATCCAACAGCTCGGATAAAAGAATTGATGGCACTTATCAGATCTTCACATGATTCGAAGCTGGGAGGGACAGCTGACATGTTGGATGACAGCTCCAAAAAATATCGATAGGCTAAATATTGGACCAGAGCTAATAAGATGAAACTTAATAGGAATAAATGTAGTTTTACACTGGAGTTGCAAAAAATCAAATTCACAAGTACAAGATGGTTGGAACTATGGGTTAGAAAACAATTCATCAGAAAAAATATCTGGGCACTAGTGGACCGCAAACTCAATGAGACAACAATAATAGCCAGAGACTTCATTAAGAATTACAGAATCACAGAATGTCAGAGTTTAAAGAAACCTCAGAGGCCATCTTAGAGGGTCAATCTGAACAAGAATCTCCTCTACAGCAAACCCAACAAGCGATTAAGTGCAAGACCTCCAATGAAGGAGAAACCACCATCTCTCAGTGTAACCTATTCTACTTTGGGATTGTGCTAATTATTAGGAAGATTCTCCTCATATCCACTTGAAATCTATTTCCTATAACTTCCACGTGGTCTGAATACTGTCCCGGGCACCCACTAGCAGTGTGATTATGAAAAAGTCTCATAACCTCTCGGAATTTTGTTTTAATTTGCAAAATGGGAACAATAATGTCTACATAATTTATCTCACAGTTTTTATGAAGAAAGTGCAATGTAAACTCAAAGTGCTACAGAATTTAGAATTATTCTTGTTTTTTCATCTTTTTGTTATCCCTTCTAAATTAAGACTATACTTTGTACTACTAAAATGCCTAAATTTTATATTGGGCACTTAGGGTCATTATAACAGCTCCGAGGGACTAGAAGAAAGACCAGGAAGGAACAGGAAGCTAGAGGGGGAAAGAACTGGATGCAGGGAACAGAAAGAGGAAGAACCATCAATTTCTAAAGTCCATCATCTGCTTCAGGCCCCTCTGGTTACACACAAGGAAACTGAGATCCAGAGAGTGGAAATGTAGAGACAGGATTCACACTCACAATCTTGGAGTCTGTCCTACCAGATGACTCACTCTCTAAGTTACCATCCTGTCCTTCCCTCAGTGAGGACGTCCTATAGGCCAGAATATTTCTCTATCAGCAAAGACAAGCCCCAAATTCAGAGTACAGCAGACATGGCCAGGAGGATTGTGAGGCTCAGATGAGATCGTGGATATAAAACAAACACAATATAAATGCCAGTTATCATTCCTGTTGTTCTTCCTCTCCAGCTGCCAGACCCCCAGTCTGGGGATGACTTCATTCCATGAGCCTTTACTGTGCTCCTGCTGAACTCAAGCAAGAATCACAGAGCAAAATACAGTGTGCTGCTGGTAAATGTTTGACCAGCAGGCTCTCTGGGAAGGTGGGACGGGCTAGGTGTGCGTGCACACTTTCAGGTTTACATCTGCATTGACCACACTTTCTTAAGTCTAGACAAAGAATAAAAGACTAAATCAAGCCTTGATTTGTAAATGCTCATGCAGAAAATTGAACAACTGGCTCTTGTAAGCCTGTTAGAGCTGGCTCCAGCATACCCCTGACCATGACTCAAAAGGCACAGAGACCTCCATCTTTCTTCATAGCGTCATAGAACATTCCTAATTTCAACAGTTCTAGATTCTTCCTTCCAACTCCTCCTTCCTTATATTCCTGAACCAAGTTTGCAGTTTCCTCTCCAATGGCCATGCACTAAACTGAGCAGCTAGGTCAAGTACAACCAAGGCTGCAGGAATCAAATGCCCAAGTAATCTGTCTTGTTATTGTTCTTTCAGTCCCTTCCTAAACATCCTCATCGGCAAACATTGCCCCTTCCCAAATTGCTTATGATAATCCAAATTCATTAATATAGACAATTAGCCAGTTGAAGCCAACCTTAATTCCAACATGTGAGGTGACTACAGCTTGGTTTAATTGGGGGTGCCCAAGTACTTCTAGGAATTTGCTCTTAAAGGGCCTGTAATCTCCCAGGAGATCCCCCCTCCCCCACTCTCAGTCAGGGAAAATGCCTAATTGGGAACAGGTTCTTCTTATTTCAGCTAGGATTGATCTGTCATGAAGATGCAAGCCCATGTCTGGGGTGGGGGATGGAGACTGAAGGATTTCCCCAGGAGCATGCACTCTGGCCTCTTCCAATGAGATGGCCCCCTACTAAAGGTCGCCTACTTGGTCTCTTGGTCCCTGTGACTGGGGAGGAGGGAAGGCTGTGCTGAATGAGAAAGGAAGAACCAGTTCTGTGAGCTTTAAAGAGGGAGAAGAGACAGCTTCCTACATCTCTTCTGAAGGGCCTTTTTGTTGGGAGATAGCTAACATCAGCTGTCCTTGGAATTTCTAGTAAGGGCAGGAGAGAACTTCCCTCCCCTTCCTTCTTCCAGCAGCAGCTTTGGCAGTAGCATGGCAGTGAATACAGAGGCTTTCCTAGGTGAGCCTGATGTTGGACTTCAGGTCCCTAGTCACCTCACCTGCATTTGTTCCTGGGTGCTAAATGCCTGCAGGAAACGCTTCCTTTAACTCCACTACTTCCTGAAGGCAGGAATAACCATCAAGAGAACCATCTTGGAACCCAGAAGCCCAAGTCATGGCCTAACTGGCCAGCAGCCCTGGACCTTGTGTTTTCGCTCAGACAATGTAGACTGAGGTGCAAGGACAGTATTTGTCTAACAGTCTCATAAATCTTCCGGGAGTCTTTCCCCTCAGAGTATAATGGATAATGGCTTACTGTTTCATGTTTTAAGTATTTGTTAATGCATGCTTTATGAGTCTTCTGTTTTTAAGCATTTCTTTAGTGGTAGAAAAAAGAAATAACTCTCCTGTACCTAATACTTTGTACATCAATTAATTTTTCTAGAGGTGATCTTTTGGGGGAGACACTAGGTATGTCATACCTGAGTTTAATTTGTAAGTGCTTCCCTCCAGTAATCTTGGGGTGAGGGCATAATGAGTCGTAAAGTATAAGAAAAAATTCTGCATCCCCTCACCTTAAGACCAGGTTCTCCCAAAATTGGCACTGGTTCACTTAAGCCAAAATTCGAGGTCCCTTGTAAGAAAGGGCAGTGATTTCTCACCACCATTCCCCTGCCCCATGCTTTCAGCAGCCTTGAGTAATTTTTCCAGAAGGAATCATGTCAATCCCTTTGGGGTTGGTAGGGAGAGGGACACCTGAGCATGAGTCATACTTAAATTTTATTCAAGAGATGTCATCAGGAGCCTGCGTGCTTTGGGACCACTGAACAAATATTTCATTTTCACTTTGGATTGCCCTGTCTGAGCAGACACTAAAGGGCCAGGGCCTCTGGCCAGCCAAGTCATGGCTTGGGTTTTTCAGGTTCCAAGATGATCCTATCAGGGGCCACTCTCTCTTCCAAGAAGGCACTTCTAAAAAAAAATTTTTTTTAAGTCATTTCTATTTTCAGTTAGCACCTAAGAACTCCCAGCTTCTCAAACTTAGGAGGTGCTGCTGCTTATGATGTTAGAAACATCTGCCCCTCCATACCTTTATTTGAGCTTGTGCTCAAGAAACACAAAGCATAAGAAGCGGCTGGAGAATCTCAACATGGAGACAAGCATATATTCTCTCTGCCCACAATGTGCATTAGCCTACAGAACTGCTGCTCAGGAGAGAGGGAGGGTGAGATCTCCACCCCACCAAAGTGCCACCCTTTGCCAGAAGTCCAAGGAATAGCTGGAATGAGTGACATCTCAACAAGGAGCCATCTAAAAAGAGACCAGAAGCTGCCTCTCCTCACTCCTCCTGACTCGGAGAGGCCAGACCTTCCTGGCCAGCAGTCTTCTTTGGCACAGCCTTTTCCCTCTTACCCCCATCACAGGGACCAACCAGGAGTCTCTGGTCACAATACACTTTAGAAAGAATCCAGCTCCACAGGAAGCACCCTAAACCAATTCCCCCATTATCACTCAGAGGCAGCTGGGTGGCACAATGGGTAGAGTGCTGGGCTTGGAATCAGGAAGACTCATCTTCGTAATTTCAAATCAGGTCTCAGATACTTACCAGTTGTGTGACCCTGGACAAGTCATTTAGTCTTGATTGCCTCAGTTTCCTTATCTGTAAAAATGAGCTAGAGAAAGAAATGGCAAAACACCCCAGCATCTTTGCCAAGAAAACCCAAAATGGGACGATAGTCAGAGACAACTGAAACAACAGTAACAATAAGTACAATTTGTAAAGTGCTCAACAAATACTATCACATTTTATCCTCACAACGACCCTAGGAGGTAGGTGCGATTATTTTTCCCCTTTTACAGATGGGGAAGCTGAAGATGAAGTGACCTGCCCAGGATCACAAGCCAGTGAGTATCCGAGTCCAAATTTGAACTCAGGGCTTCCTGACTACAAACCAGGGAGCTCTATCCACAGCACCATCTAGCTGCCTGGCTGTTTGATGATGAGCTATGAGGTAGAAAAACAATTGGAATTTTTCTGCTGGTCTCCCAAGAACAGAAAAGATGTAGGAGTAGTGGATGGAAGTTGTAGGAAGTTGTATTTTTTACACTTGACATAATAGAAAAACTCCCTAACCATTAGAGCTGTCTGCATGGGTATGGAACATCCTCAGAAACGGCCTCACTAAAGGTCTTCCAGCAAAGGCTGCATGTCAGGTGTGCTGTGGAGAAGAGTCTTCTTCAGAACCTGGTACGTGGCCTCTGACGTCTGCCATTGTGTGATCCAGCAAATGACAGTGAGGAAGAACCGGGCAGGTAGAAGAGTGCCATGAAGGCCAAGGGAGGAGAGCGCAGTCCATAGGAAGGGTCAGTCAGTGTCACACAGAGCCTGAGGAGGATGGGCACTGAGGGAACCAGCAGTGGCTTCACTCGCTGGGCTACTGCCCATCACAGCTGGCCTGGAGAGTGGTTGAGAGGAGCCAGGAGAGGGTGGAGGGTGTTCTGATGCCCTCGGGGAAAGAAAAGGACCTGCCCAAACAAAGAAGTAATAGAAGGAGGGGAAGGCGGAACTGGCATGTAGGGAGGATTGACAAAGGGTGAAAAGGCTGCAGAAGCAGTGATAGAGGGGCGGCCAGGTAGCGCAGTGAGTAAGAGCGCCAGCCCCGGCGTCAGGAGACCCGGGATCGGTTCTGGCCTCAGATACTTGGCACCCACACAAAATAACTGGCTGTGTAACCTTGAGCAAGTTACTTAACCCCAATTGCTTAAAAAAAAAAAGCAGTGATAGTAATTTTGTAATAATATAATGATTATGTGACAATTATTATAGTTCACAAAGAACTTTATATATGTTATCTCCCATTATCCTTGCAATAACTTAGTGAAGTATTTTTTATCCCCATTTTATAGATGAAGAAACTGAGACTGAGGGAGGTTAAGTGACCCACTCAGGGTTCCGTAGCTGAAGGATTTGAACTCAACTGTTCGTGATTTCAAGTCTAACACTCTATCCTTTATAATCTCGACATAATGGAAAATTGCTAAGGCGCAGCAGACTTAACTACAGGGTAAAGAGGACTTGTCTCTCTGGGTCTTCTATGTGGAAATCTGGAATAGGTATTGGAGAACATAGGAGTAAGAGTCTAGAATCCTGAATTCTAATCTTAACTTTGCCCCTCACTAATTCATTTGTGTGACCTTGAGCTACTTACTTCACCTTCTTTCCTTATGTCAAAAATGGGGATAGTAACATCCTGCTTTCTCTCAAGAGTAGTAGTATTAATAAAATAATGGATTTGGAAGTGCCTTGAAAAGTGAAATGGGTCACACAAATAAGGTCTTATTATTTCCATCTTAAGGCTCACTCCCATTTTTCACCTTCATTACAAGTTATTGACTTTGCAGTGGGGCTGTTAAACCAAGTTAACATATCAAGTTGGATAAATACAAACACTACCTTCCATGGGGGGTGATGAGAGGGGGAATCATAGCTTTTTTAAATAATGTTTTATTTTTCCACAATTACATGTAAAAGCATTTTTAAATATTCATTTTTTTAAAATGTTGAGTTCCAAAGTCTCTCTTTCCCCTTCCCCCTCCCTAAGACAGTAAGCAGTTTGATATAGGTTATACATGTGCAGTCGTGCAAAACATATTTCCATATTAGTCATGTTGTGGAAGAAGACACAGAGCAAAAAAAAAAGCACAAAAAAATGAACTGAAAACTGGTAAGCTTCAATCTGCATTCAGACTCCATCAGCTCTCTCGGGAGATGGATAGCATTTTCATCATGAGTCTTTTGGCATTGTCTTGGATCATTGTATTGCTGAGAACAGCTAAGTCATTCACAGTTGATCATTGTGCAGTATTTCTGGGGAACCATATTTCTTACATCATATCTCTACTAAACAACTTTCCATGGTTCCCCTCTGCCTATGACAATGGTTCTTAAAGTGTGGCCTGTAGACCCCTGGGAGTTCCCAAGACCCTTTCAAGGTCAAAACTATTTTCATAATAACACTAAGGTGTTATAATTTCTAAACTGGTAAATATAGATTTAACCCACATAAATGAGAGCTCTTTGGGGAGAACTCCATGATTTTTAAGAGTGTTGATTCTTGAGCTCAAAAAATTTGAACACCACTGGCCTATGGGATAAAGTCTAAACTGCTTAGCTTGACATTGAAGGGATAGCCCTGACCTCCATCAGGGAAAATTTCTGAGGCCTCTGCAATGTAGCTACACCCTCCCTTCCTGTCCCTTATACCCCTCTATACCCGTATACAACCATCTGATTGTATCTCTTCACTGTTCTTCCAGTCGCATTTCCATCTTTGACACCTCGGCTTACACCATTTCTCTTTCTTTTGCTTCTTTGTCACACTCGCTTCAAGATTCAGTTCAGGATCCACCTTCTCTGTGAGGCCTGTCTTGACTGCCTTATTTCCTCAAGAATTTCTCTCCTATCTGGGCTTCTGCAGCCTTCATTACAGAAGGCAGAGTAGCCTAGCATTCTTTTGTATTTATGTGTCCTGACCCTGAAATGAGATCATAAGCTTCATGAGGGAAGGGAATAAGCCTTGTTCACGTTTGGATTGCTAGAGTCCTGTCTATAATTGTTGATGATGATGATTTCTACCTGAAGTTTCTTGAGCCCTAATTTGAGCCTGAAAGGAGAGGAGCTATGCCCCAGGTTATACTTTTATTTTCTTTTCCCAGTAGTGGGCTTATTGCCATCTCTGGAGGCCTTGTGGCAGATGGCTGATCGGGGCCTTCAGGGGTGGGGGCTCACTTCTCCAGGGGTGTGTAGTTGAGATGCTTGTCTCTCAGGTCCGTGTGGGTCAGCAGGCCCAGCACCGTCCAGGGCATCGCCTTCGGGGTACTCAGTCTGCAGCAGCTCCAGGTAGGCTTCCCACTTGTGCCCACGATCTTGCCACATGTGAAGCAGCGCACAGGGATGATCATGGCCAGGTCAAGGAGGCAGCAGCACTGGCAGCAGGCACAGGCTCAGACGTCCCTCCTCTTCTGCCCCGCGCGCCATCCAGCCCCCTCTCCTTACACTTTTTTTATGTATCTGCTTTGTTTCATTACATTTACAGATTTCTCCTATTTCATGAGAGGTCTCTTATACCAAAGTAAAAC
The DNA here is from genome assembly GCF_028583685.1 of Petaurus breviceps papuanus. Taxonomy (NCBI): domain Eukaryota; kingdom Metazoa; phylum Chordata; class Mammalia; order Diprotodontia; family Petauridae; genus Petaurus; species Petaurus breviceps. Next base: position 14,954,376 of record NW_027185791.1, on the reverse strand, counting down.
TAGTAATTCAGTAATTTTATCTAAAAGTACAAGCAATATTTAGACACATGTAGCAAACTCCACCTCTCCGTTTAAAAAAAAGTAACAAATCTATTTTTTTTTCCCTTTCCAACCTCTCCCTCATTGAGGGAAAAAAAATTGGAAAACAAATTTTCTATATCAAATATGCATAGATGGGCAAAGCAAATTTCCTCAGTGGCTGAATACAGAATATATTCTGCTCCCTAAAGTGACATGAACAGCACGTTCCATCATCCAGCCTATCATGGATGGTCATAGCACTGATCATAGTTCTTACAGCTTTCAGTTCTGCTTGTTTTTATTTGATTCGATATCATTATAGTAATATTTATTTCTTTGATTTGGTATGATTTCATTTTATTTGGAATTGTAAGGCTGATCCCTTATCTGGGAGCATAGCATCGCCCACCACTCAGTCCTTTGTAAAAAGTCAACAAACATTTATTAAATGCTTGCTATGTGCCAGGCACTGCCGGGAGTACAAGTACAAACAAAGGTAATATATTCCCTCCCCTCACAAGGACCTACGCTCCAAAGAGGGAAGACCACACTTAAAAAGGTGGGGAGGAGGCCCTTGTGGGATCAAGATGAAGAAAGGGAGTCAGGAACAGAACCTGCAGAGGAATGAAGAAAGGAACCTGGCCACCCGGGACACCCTCCTTAAAATGGAGGTTCCTGAGGGAGCCCAGCAATCAGAGGAAGGAATGCAGGCATGGAGGGATCTCTCAGGGAGACAAGCCCTTCTTTTCTTCTTCTTCTTGGGAAGAACAGAAGCTATCTCAGCAAAGCCCTCCCTAGTCAGTGTCATCAATCTTATGGCATGAGACTTAATAAAAGTAATTGTAATCCATGATCCAGGATTCCCCCAAGACTCTGAGCTATAAAGACCAGATTCAGTTCTGGACACTGATTCCAAAAGGGTCATTTTCTCTCTTTAGCTCATTGCCTCCACTTGGCACCGCTCCAAGAAAATCTCCTAAAATCCTTAGGACATAGAGCTCATGTCTAATTTTACCTAAATGTTCCCAGCTTCCATACAAGCATTCAAGGTTTTAATTGCATGTTGGATAAGGGACAACCTTTATTTCACCCCCACAGAAAGACACAAAGGATTCACAAAAGTCCCAAAACAGATTTTTTTTTAAAAAACATACAAAACACGCAGTCCATCAGTTCCTACTGCAAGAGAACTAAACTTGGGATTGCTATTGAGACAACTATTTGACAATCTGGTGAATCCTTCTTTCCCACAGAGTCCTTGCCCTGATGACTTGTAGTACCACCCTGCCATTTAGACTCCCCTGAAAAGTGAACAGACTTTGGGGGGTGCTGAACAAATAGTCCCTATCTAATGAGGCCTGCACTGTCCAAGTAACTCACTAGCTTTGTGGTGTGAGTAGGATCCTACACGATTCTCTTCTCTTTCCAAAGAGCAGAAAACATTAGGAAATCTTTTCCTCGAGATCTAGGCTCCCAATTCTGAAACTCAGATGACCAATGAAATGCTGCCCAGGAGAACTCCATTCTCTAGCTAGAAGAGATTTCAAAATCCTTCACACAGTAGTTAGAGATTCACCAACATTTTCCATGATTTAACCTCCTGGGCTGTGTGTGAGTTGATTTGCACCTCAAGAAAGGCTTGTTGGGTAAACAGGATGAGTATTAGTATCCCCATTTGACCAATGGAAAAACTAATACATGGAAAACTTTATGACTTATCCAGAGTGACATAGCTAGAGAATAGTAACATGATGTATTGGGGGGAAATGGCCTGATAGGAGTTTTAGGTTCTAGTCCAGGAGTGAGGAACCTGTGGCCACAAGACCACATGTAGCCCTCAAGTGTGGCCCGTTGAATCCAAACTTAACAGAACAAATCCCCTTAATCAAAGAATTTGTTCCATAAAACTTGGGACTCAGTCAAAAGGCTATACCCAAGGACCTGGAAGGCCACACAGTCAAGACTTCAAGACCAGTATCTAGTCCTGTTACATCATCATATTCTGTGTTTCTTTGGCCAGGCTCTTCACCTTTCTAGTTTGCAATCTCTTTTGTAGGACTAGGATCTAACTTTGGAACTCTGTCTAGTGCGAGGGGCTTCTGTGAGCAATGCTGGGGTTGTCATGTAGTACTGAGATGTTCTCACTCTCAAAGGGAGATTTCTTCTACTTTTGTGACTAATCACCATATTTTCAGTTTTTTGTTAATTAGGTCTCCCATGCTCCTACTAACACACTCAGCAGCCTATAGAGACACATTTTGTTTTCATCCTCATCTGACCCATTCGACAGGAAGGCTCCAAGATGTCCGGCTGTGTTAGGTTGAGTGAATCACTTTCATTTCCCATCATGGCCCCAGGTATGACTAGGGTCATGCAAATGAGTTTGAAGCTTCATTTAAGTCTCAAGGAGAGAGTTAGCAATATGAGAAGTTTGGGGGCAGAGCTATCAACTTTTATCCTCCATTTCTACTAACTAGACAAAATTCCTTGCCCTCCTTAAGCTTTATTTGTATGAAAGGGAGTCAGATTTAAGTTTCTTCCAGGCCTAACTCTCCAATTCTGGTTGCTCTTTCTAGTACAGTCACAGTCCCTCATAGAAACCAGATTAATTTCTCATCACTAACGTAAAAATAAATATTCTCTGTATTCAATCAGTCATTTTTCAGTCGGGTCCAACTCTTTATGACCATATTTGGGTTTTTTTTTTTGGCAAAGATACTAGAGTGGTTTGCCATTTGCCTCCCAGCTCATTTTACAGATGAGAAAATTGAGGCAAACAGGGCTAAGTGACAGCTAGTAAGTGTTTGAGGGCAGATTTGAACTTAGGAAAATGAGTCTTCCTGACTCCATCTACTGCACCACCTGGCTGCCCCATTCTCCTTTGTCATTCTGCTGCCTCCTCACTTACCTTCCCTCCTCTCCATCACTAGTTTTAACAAACTCTTAGCCGTAGGAATGCAGCTGGAGGGCCTGGGCTGCCGGAGAATCTGTTTGGAGAGTAGTCACTGTGGGATTTTGGCTAAAGCACTGAAAAAGGTACCTGTAGTGAAATATACCAGATTGGGGCATCATGTATACCCCTGGCCGGATCCATACCATTTGGGGCCACGTTGGAGCGGCACTGGACAGAGCTCCGAGAGAACCCCATGGGGAGCTGGAGCACATCTGTCTTCAAGGGTTCATAACAGTGCCACCTGGTTTCCATCTCTAGTGTTTCTCTCCAGGGAGCACAAAATACTTTGCAGATGGGCTCTTGTTTGTGGTACAGTGGCCTTGGCTGTCAGGCGACCTGGGTTCTAGGCCCAGCTCTGCCATTCATTTGCAGGATGACTTGGGCCAAGTCACTCCTTTCTCCTCCCTAGTTTCCTCTTCTGTAAAATGAAGGAGTGAGGTTCATGAACAGCTGATGCAGAGTTTCTCTAAGTGCGCGACTGGCATCTAGTTCGTGTGCCTTCAGTTTTACTAGGTGCGTCATGACATTTTGAATGTTATGTTTTTGCTGACAGAAGAAAATTTAGAAGTGATTTTGTTAACATAAATTTTACTTATCTAGCACACACAGTATGGGAGGAATAATATTCTCAAAATAAACAAAATCTGCCTGTTACACATACAACTCACCTCAAGCTTATCAGATTTATTCAGTCGCTACTTTTATTGAAGGGAAACTACAGGCAAAGTCTTCTGAATCTCCTATAAGCATCACCAAATTAAATGTTATTGTGCCATGATTCCTTATGGCAAAGAATAGTGTAGAGCAAAACCAAATTTTGAGAACCACTGATCTTATTTCTAAGATTCCTTCCAGTGAGGAATATGCTCGTAAATGTTTAACAACCAGCTCTCCAAAAAAAAAAAAATGTACCTACAAAACACTTTTAGTTTAATCTGCACACATTCTCTATCATTTTTTCAAGTCTAGACAGTCAACAGAATAATAAATCAAGCACTGTTTTGTAGCGTTTGGATTTCTAAGGTGTAAATGCTTGCACTGAAAATTTAACAATTGGCTGGAAGACCTGCTAGAGCTGACTGCCTCCAATTCTTGAAATTCCGTGATCTCCTTCAGCCTTTGAGAGAAAGGCAGGAAAGGAACAAACGATCGTCCTTCCTGTTTTATGGATGAAGGAACAGGATGATTGCCAGAAAAAGGTTGGTTAGACTGTTTTTTACAGCTATGTTGATAGGCTTGTAGGATATAGAATTAGCAGGTTACTTAGAGGTTATCTAGTCTAATCCCCTCCTTTTAGAGATATGGTTACTGGGGCCCAGAGAGGTTAAGTATTTTGTCCAAGGTCACATTGGTAATGAATAGAAGAGCCAAAGATTTAGACCCAGGTCCAGTGCACAATGAGCAGATGACAGAGGGAAAGGGAACCCAAGAAGCCAGTCATCCCTCCACTCTGGCTCTTTGTCTTGACAGGGGGTATGATAGAAAAGAAGCAGAGAACTAGAAGAGGGTCCTAGGACTGCTTTTACCACTGGTTCTGCTGTGTCTGTAGCAACTTACTATGCCTCATTGAACTCATTGGCCCAGGGCCCCAGAGGGAAAAGAACACCTACCCTTGCTATCTCCTAGGGTTATGATGTTGGAATGGGATAGTGGATGTGAAAATCCTTTGAAAAACATAAATCCCGGCATTCTACTGTCATCATTTCCCCTCTCCAACATCTTCCAAATGTGAACTGCATCCTCATTTCCCTGGGGAGGTTGTACTGATTGGGGCCATGCCAGTGCCTGGGCCCTTCCTTGCCTTGGCATGCTCACAGGACTCAGGCTGGCCTGTTGACCAGGGCTGCTCTATAATTTCACTTGCCTCAGGGACTTGGTCATAACTCCAACCTCTAGAGTGATGCTGTCTTTTTAAATTTCCATATAAGACGACATTCCACTTTTTCCATGGATTTGCTAAAGCAGTATGCCAGTGGGAGGTGGGATCCTCCCTTCCTCGCCACCACCACCCCGGTTTTTTCTTAGTGTCATCTCAGGGGCAGAAAGAGGAGGGACCAAATTCTCTGGAAGGGACCTGGAAAAGAACATTAGCTCACCTCAACTGATAGAGCCAGTGGTCTCGCCTAGAGCCCAGATGAGACCAGGGCTGGGTTTCTCATCCCTCTTCCTGGCACATGCACTTGAACTCAATGTCTTTCTGACTCTCTCTCTCTCTCTCTCTCTCTCTCTCTCTCTCTCTCT
>NW_027185791.1:14937322-14949061 GCF_028583685.1 Petaurus breviceps papuanus | reverse complement strand
CCCCCCCCTTCGGGGTTCCCTGCATCAAAGCTTCTTCCAGTTCTTATGCTAATGAGGTGCATTAATGCTTAATGACTGTGAACAGGCTTGTTTAATTGCACCTCTCAGAGCAGGAGGCACACTGCCTTATAAGAGGGAACGACCTCGTAAGCAGCTGCATGCCCTCCTGGACAGTCTTAATTACATGTAAAACTGATGTGATCTAAACCACCAGCCTGCTGATTAGTTTTAGGGAGGCAGGTGGTACTTTGCAATTCAGTGCCTCGGAAAAACTCAAAGACAGGGAGCAGACAGGCTCTGAAACACCACAAAGGATGGAGCAGAGCCCTGATCATCCTGGAAATTTTGTGCTGGGTGGGGAATGAGGCTGGCATTGAAGATTAATTTAATTAATTTATCGCCCTTCGTTTGCAGAGCCATTATCTGCCGGAGGCCCAGTTGAATGCTGAACAGGCCCATTAATGCCGGTGATTCTGTCCCCAAATCCTCTCCCAGTCACCAGCCTCCGTGTAGGCCCCTGGCTTGGCTTTTGCAGCAGCAGCATTATCTGGGCCCGGTTGAATCCAGCTGATTGTGTGTGCTTCAAACAGGCCCCTGCACTGATTCCAGGCAGCAGAGCCATCCTTGTTGGCACTTGACCTAGATTAAGGACTCTGCACCCAGTACCCTGGCTGGGAGCTAGATTCCCTTAAGCAGGGCCTTGTTACCCCAGGTCACTGCCTGCTTTGTACCCGGTAGTGATGGGAAGAGGAAGGTGTTGAATCAAGGAGCCTTCTCAATTCATGTTATTAAGGAAGGTGGCAGACAAACAACGGCTCCTTCCTCTTGGTATTTGTGCTGTGGCTCTGTTCTCTCTCCCTCTCTCTCTCTCTCTCTCCCCCCCCCCCCCCCCCTCTCCCTCCCTCTCCCCTTCCTCTCCCTCCCTCTCCCCTCTCTTTCCCCCCTCTCCCTCCTCCCCTTTCTCTCCCTCCCTCCCTCTCTCTCTCCTCCCCTTTCTCTCCCTCTCTTTTTCTCTCCCTCCCTCCCTCTCTCTCTCTTCCTCCCTCCCTCCCTCTCTGTCTCTCCCCCTTTCTTCCCCTTTTCTTCTCTCAGAAAAAAAATTAGGAAAGAAGGTTGGAAGGGAAACACAGCTTTGTAAAATGAACTGGTTTGGGGCTTCTCTTCCTTTGAATCCAGCCCATTCAGCAACACCCCCAACTGTCTCTTCCTCTTTTTCATCCCTTCCTCACTGCCTTACCCTACCCTAACTTTGATTTTTTAAAATTGTTTTCTAGGGCAATAGGTAAGAAGGGGTTTATTGATGCATTGCTCACCCTAATATGCTGTGTTTGTTTTTTGAAGCTGCTTGGAATCTCAACAGATTCCTTCCGGTTCACTTGCCTAGAGGGGGTTGTCTAGAGGACTTGCTGTCTCCTGCTGCTGGATCATTTCTCCTTCCATCATCCAAAATAGGCTCCCCTCCAGTGCTCCACTTTTCCTGGGACTCTGGGGTCCCAGTGAACAAGATAGTTTGCTTCCAAAACTTCCCTGGCACAGAGAGAACCCACTACTCCCAACAGAGGACTCACCCAAACTCACTGTCTCCTTTATTCTCTCTTCCTGTTGCCTCTGTTCTGGGTCAGGGCCTCATCACCCTGACTATTGTAATCATCTCCACACCATTCTTCCTGTTTCTGGTTTCTGTCTGCTCTGGCTCACCTTGCACAGTGCTCCCAAATTAATCTCCCTACAGCATAGCTCTTATCATATCATCCCTTAATCAAAAACCTTCCCTACCTCTATAATGTAGCAGGGAGAGAACAGGCCTGGAAATCAGGAGACTTGGATTTCAATTAAGCTATGCTGCTAACTAGCTGTATGACTTTGGCCATATTATTTCCCCCTCTATAAGCCTTAGTTTGGGCAGCTAAGTGATTCAGTGGAGAGAGTACTTGTCTAAAATCAGGAAAACTCACCTTCCTGAGTTCAAATCTGGCCTCAGACACTTACTAGCTGTATAACCTTGGGCAAGTCACTTAACCCTGTTTGCCTCGGTTCCTCATCAATAAAATGAGCTGGAGAAAGAAATGGCAAATCACTGCAGTGTCTTTGCCAAGAAAACCCCAAATGGGATCACAGAGATTTGGATATGACTAAACAACAAGGCCCTAGTTTCCTCCTTTATAAAATAAGGCATCTGGACTAGATGGTCTCGAAGGCCTCCTCTGGTTTGAACATTTCAGGATTCTGTCACACTGTTACTCTAAATCTCTGATTCAATTATAGTTATCTAAGAGCTTCTTAACCTAATATTTGAGACCTTCAAAATCTGACCCCCAGTCTCCCTTTCCAAGCTCTCTTCCCATTTCTTCCTTACACAAAGGCTGCCCTTTCTTGTCTCAGCTTATTCTGAGTTTGCTGGTTATCCAAAACTGACCAATTCCCCATTTTTAATTAGATTGATGGGACCGTTGGATCAGTGGTATACCATACTTACAGTATCTCAGTTTCATCAAAGCATTTGATGAAGTTTCTGTTGGACCCCCTTCTGGACATGGGGGAGCAATGTGGACTAGATGATAATGTAGTTAGGTATTAGTTGTGTGTGTGTGTGTGTGTGTGTGTGTGTGTGTGTGTGTGTGTGTACAGAGAGAAAGAGAGTGAGATAATATAGTTAGGACTCATTGCTGATTAAACAACTGTCTAAAAAATATGGGTTCCTGAATCTATATTAACTGTCTCAGGAGGAGTACCTGGGGGTTTTATTCTTGGTCTTATACTATTCAGTACTGAATACTGATCAGTGACTTCAGATAAGGACTTGGAGGCATGGTAATCAGGTTTTCCAATGGCAATGCTGGGAGGGACTGTGTGGAAGGACAAGATCACAATTCTGAAAAAGAAACACCGTTTGAAACATGAGGTGTGACTGAGCAAGATGAAATTTAACAGGAAAAATGCAAAGTTCTTCACTTGGGTTCAAAAAGTCACCTACATACTTACAGCAATTCAAGTGAAAAGACCTAGGGATTTTAGTGAAACACAACCTGTCATGGGACAGCAATGTGAAATGACTGATAAAAAATTGAGTTTGAGTTTGGGCAAATAGATTTGAGGCTATTCCTGAAGAGGAGAGAGCTGGATACTCTTCAGAGGAAGAAGGTCCTCGTCCTCCTGAGAATGATATAGGAGAAGCACAGAAACAATGAGATGAGAGACTATCCAGGAAGGAAGAAGAGGAAAGTAGGAGCAGCTGGTGATGTGTCAAGGTGTCTGTCTGTCTGCTGCCCTGATAATCAGAGTGGGCCCTTGTCTTCCTGGGGCATGTCTCTGAAGCATAACGGGGAACCTCCCAACACGGGGCTGACTCCCTACTTCTGGTGATTCACATGGGCACAAATGGCGCTTCCAGAAGGGATCGAGAAAGCATTGCCAGTGATTACGAAGTCTTGGGCAAGAAACCAAAGACCATAAGGGCACAGGTTGTGTTTTCCCCATTTCTGTTCATTGAAGGGAAGGGATGCAGAAGAGAAAAAGTAATTTGGGAAGTGAACAGCTGGCTAGGAAGGTGGTGTCTGAGAATAGGATTCGGAATGCTGGATCACAGCTTAAAATGGGGGGTTGACAGCTTCCTGGCCAGAGACAAAGACTGATAAGAATGTATTTGTCAGGTATCTTGCAAATTTAATCAAAAAGGCTTTAAATTAACAAAGGATTTGGGAGGGACTGCCTCCCTCTGTCTCTGACTTCGGTCTTTCTGTTTCTGTCTTTGCCGCTATCTCTCTCTGTCTCTGTCTCTCTCAGTCTTTCTGTCTCTCTGTCTCTCTCTCTCTCTCTCTGTCTCTCTGTCTCTCTCTCTCTCTGTCTCTCTCTCTCCCTCCCTCTCCGTCTCTCTCTGTCTCTCTCCCTCCCTCTCCATCTCTCTCCCCCCCTCTCTCTTTCTCTCTCTGTCTCTCTGTCTCTCTCTCCCTCCCTCTCCATCTCTCTCTGTCTCTCTCCCCCCCTCTCTCCCCCCCCTCTCTCTGTCTCTCTCTCTGTCTCCACACACATACACATATACGCATGCACACATATATTCACCCACATATACATATATATGTATACTCCCCAAATGAGATACCATAGAGAGTAGTTTAAAGAAGGAAGAAGGGCAGCTGGCCCACCCCTAAATTCACAGAACACAAAACCCAAGCTCATCGTCAAACCCACGTCTTCAAATGTCTGCACATAAATGTCCAAAGTTTAAGATAAAAAAAATAGGAAGTAGAGGAACAAATGTGACCTCTTAGATTTCAGTAAGACTTGGTAGGAGGAAGCCCATGACAGAACTATGGCCCTAAATAGGTACACTTGATTCAGAAGAAGCAGGATAGGTAAGTAGGGGAATGGGGGTATTTCTGTTTATTAGGCAAATCTTCTCAGATGAGGAAATCCCAGGTACCAAAGTGGGGAAGCATGACACAGAGTATTGGGTGAAGGTCAAAGGAAGGAGAACAGAGGTGATTTTGTCATGGGAGTATACTAAAAACCATCTGGAAGAAACAGGAAATAAATGAGGAGTTTGGGAAACAGACCACAGATCCAGCCCAGTATAACAGTGATAAGGGATTTCAGTTATCCAGATACATGCTGGAGCTTTCTCTTCCCAAATCAGAGCAGCTAAAGACTTCTTTACTTGCCTTAGGGATAATTTTATCTTCCAAAAAAAAATGGAACCAACAAGGGGGAAACCCCTCTTCTGGATCTGATTCTCACAAACTGTCAGGAATGGTTTGCTGGGCTAGGAGTAATGGGAATGTTGAGGTGAAGTGACCAGTCCATCCTAGAGTCATGAAAATTCTTAGCATAATGTGACCCTCACTTTAGATTTGGGGAGAGAAGATTTCAGAGGGTTCAGAGAAAAGATAGGTAGAATCACATGGAGTAAAATGCTTCAGGTTGAGTCATTAGCTCAGGAGGGATGAAAGATATGAAAACACAAAGAGAAACAATTCCTATGAGGAGGAAAACGGGGATTTATCTAGAGAGACCCATGCAGAAATACAAGGAACTCACCATTTAGATTTTTAAAAGAGTGATATATAAGATAAAAGCAAGGCCAGGTAACAGAGGATGAATGTAAGAGATGCATGATGCTGTAAAAACAGGCTGAGGAATGCTAAATTCAGGATGCACCAGAGTTGGTGAGGGAAATGAAGGAAAACCAAAGGCACTTGGCTTTTTTTTTTATTTGGGGGTTTGTTTTAGTATTAATTTGTTTTATTTTTGTTATATGGGGGTGAGAGGGAAGGAGGATCAGAAATTGTGTAGGACCTTTACTTGGGATGGATGGGATGATTATAACTGATAATGGAGAAAAACCAGATCTGCTCAATTATTTGTTTCTGTTTTTTCTGCAAAGTAAAATGACCTTTACCATGGAAATGACGACAAAAATTACTACCTGGAAGTTGGTACCAAAAGCAAATACAGAGCAGCTAGGATGAGAGCACCTGACTGCCCTTGATGAATTCAAGTCACCAGGCCCAGATGAACTACATCCTTGGCTCCTGAAAGAGCCACCAGATGTGATTGCTCCTGCAAATGATATTTGAAAGATCATGGAAAATAGGAAAGGGACAAGATTGGAGAAAGGCCCATGTTGTCCTGATTTTCACGAGAGCTTTGCTCTCACTGGCTAATCTGGCCTCTATTATATTTGGTAAGACTTTTGATAAAACATTTCATACTATTCTTATGCAGAAAGGTGGAGAGAAATAAATTAGACAATAATACAATTAGAAGGATTCAAAACTGGTTGGATGGCTAAAAGAAAAAAGTAGTTCTTGATGGTTCAATGTCAGTGTGGCAGGAGGTCTTTAGTGGCATATGCCAGGGATCTGTACTTAGCCCTAAGCTTGTTAATGACTTGGATTAAGGCATAGATGCTATATGCTTCCAAGCTAGGAAGGATAGCTAACACATTGGAAGAAAAAGTCAGACTCCAAAGGGATCTTCATAGGTTTGAACACTGAGCCGAATGTAAGATGAATACAGTAAGGATCAATGTAAAGGCTTGAACTTGAGGACAAAAATGTAATTTCACAAACATAAGATGGAGAAGGCATGGTCAGAGAGCAACTGTTCTGAAATGATGTCTGGGTTTTAGTGTTCTGAAAGTCTGATATGAGTGAGCAATGTGATATGGCGGCCAAAAAACCAAAACAAAACAGAACTATGTAAGAGTTCTTAGCCTGGTCCTTAAGCCCAAGGGGCTTGTGGGTAGATTTCAGGTGGTCCATAAACTGCAATGAAAAAAAAATATCCTTATTTTTATTAACCTCTGATGTTTAGCATTTCTTTCAATTATGAATTTTTTTTAAATTTCTGAGGAGTCAGTAGGTTTTGCCATTCTGCAAAGGGGATCTATGATGCAAATACTAATACAAATTATTTTTATTATCCAGAATAGTAAAGGGTCTTGAGTCCATGTTACATGGGGATTCTTGAAGGAATACTGGACATATTTAACTTGGAGAAGAAAATACTCAAGAACTTGATAGCTATGAAGTTGGTGGACTAAATGCTTTTCAGCAGCCTGTTCAAATTTGAGCCCACTCTCCCTAGGGAACAAAACGGTAGAACGGGATGTGCTTATACTTCTTTTCTTGCTATATCTTTTCAGTTACTTTATAAAAAACTAAAACAACAGTTAATTAGCCAAATTGATTACGGTGCACTGGGACAGGGGCAGGATGAGCACACTGAAATGGGGACTTAAGTTAGTAGCATTAGAAATATAGCCCAACTCCTCAGGGGTAACCCTAGAACACAGAGGGATGAGTATAGTTAACTGTCCTCTGAGGACCCAGCTTACCAGGGAATGGGAATTTCAGTTAGAAGGACTCCCCAAATCTGTAGTCTCACTATATAATGGCGATCATCATAATTATCATGATGATGATTGTGATACCATATGAGAAATGGCTGGAGGAACTGGGAATGGTTTAGCCTGGAGAAAAGAAGAGTTGAGAGGAACATGAGAGGAGTCTATTAGATATTTGAAAGACAATGGAGAATGAGAAAGGTCCCATTGGACTGAAGAAAGTCAAATGCAGTCCTGATTTTCACAAAAGGCAATAGAACAACAGTCTGTAAGTTACAGGCCACTGGGCTTGACTTGCAGATTCCTGGGAAAATTCTAGAATATATCACTAAAGAGATAATGAACAGTCAGACTTAACCTTATTTCTTTTTTTGAGAAGATTATTAAACTTAATAGGTCAGAGGAATGCTATAGATATAGTTTACTTGGATTTTATCAAAGCATTTGACAAAATATCTTCTTCTAGAAAAAATGGCAAGATATGGAATAGATAATATTATAATTAGGTTAATTTAGAAGTGGTTGATTGACTGGATTCAAGGAATAATTATTAATGATCAATGTTAACTTGGCTAGAAGTCTCCAGTGAAATGCCCCAAGGATTTGTTTTTAGCCCTGTCCTGTTTAACATTTTTATAAGACTTGAATAAAAGTATAGATGGCATAGTCATCAAATTTGCAAATGACACAAAGCTGGGAAGGACAGCTAATATGCTGAATGACAGAGTCAGGATTCACAAAGATCTTGGCAAGCTAAAGCACTGGGCTAAATCAAGCCATATAAAATTTAACAGGCATAAATGTAAAGTTTGACACTTGGGTTCAAAACATCATCTTCACAATTTCAGAATAAGGGAAATGGTTAGACATCATCAGCTTGTCTGAAGAAGATCTGGGTTTCTTTTTAGAGGACTGAAAGCTCAACATCAGTCAGCAGTGTGACGCCAAAGCTAAAAAAGCCCATATGATCTTGACCTGCATTAAGAGAGGTATAACTTCCAAGAATAAGAAAGTGGTAGTCCCACTGTACTCTCTCAGGCCACATGTAGAGTATTGTGTTCAGTTCTGAGTATCACAGTTTCAGAAGGCACTGATGATAAGCTTGGAGAGTGTCCAGAGGAGGGCAGTCAGAATGGTGGAGGACCTTAAATGTATGCCATATGAGGATCAATTGAAAGAACTTGTGATATTTAACCATAAAAGGAGAAGATCTAGGGGTGTCCTGACAGCTGTGATCAAGCAGTCAAGGGCTGTCATGTGGGGGAGGGATGAGAATTGTTCTGTTTGGCTCTGCAAGAGAGGACTTAAATTGGGTGGATGCTGAAAAGAAATCTATTCAGACTTAATGACAAGTGAGACTTGTACAAAAATGGAATTATCTGCCTTGGGGTGGTGAGTTTGGCTTCATTGGAGGTCTTCAAGCAAAGGCTGGATGACCACTTGGCAGGTGTTTTATAGTGGGAAATGCCTTTTGCCTATGGGTTTGATTAGATGGCTGCTGATGTCCCTTCCAACCAGAGATTTGCTTGAACTTATTCTGGCTTCTTGAAACTTGATTGTTAAATTTTCATTGAAAATGAAACTGCTACAAATTGGGATTTAATTTGTCACTTTGTTGATTGTCTAGACTTAAGAAAGCGATCAAGAAAGTGCTAACAAAACAGATAAAACTTAAAAAGTGTGTCAAGTGAACATTTATTTTTTGTCGAGAGCTGGTTGTTAAATATTTGCTAACACACCATTGACTTCAACTTTATAATTCTGCGACTGAAATATCTGAAGGGCTATTATGTGGAATGTGATGATTTAAGCCTAGTTTATATGGACACAGAAGTTTGATCTAAGACCGGTGAGTGGAAATTAGATGGAAGCATATTTAGACTTAAAGGAAGAACTTTCTTACAATTAGAGATATTAAAAAATTGAACTACCTAACTTGTAAGGTTATCAATTGACATTCAGTAAGCATTTATTAAGGGCCTACTGTGTTCCAGGTACCGTGTTAGGTACTGAGGATACAAAATCAGAAATGAAAAATCTGGAAAGACTTACATGCACTGATACTGAGTGAAGTGAGTAGAACCAGGAGAACACTACACAGTAATAGCCACACTGTGCAATGACCAGCCTTGATAGACTTAGGTCTTCTCAGCAATACAACAATCTAAGACAATTCCAAAAGACTCATGATGGAAAATGCCATCCACATCCAGAGAAAGAACTATGGAGTCTGAATGCAGAGTGAAGCATATTATTTTCTCTCTCTTTTTTTTCTTTCTCGTGATTTTCCCCCTTTTGTTCTGATTTTTCTTTCACAACATGACTAATGTGGAAATATATTTAATATTATCATTCATATATAGCCCATATCAGATTGCTTGCCATCTTGGGGAGGGGGGTTGTGAGGGAGGGAGAAAAAAAATGTGGTTCTCAAAATCTTATGAAAGTGAATGTTGAAAATTGTCTTCACATGTAATTGGAAAAAATAAAATACTATTAAGTGGGGGGGGGGATGTTTAAAAAAATCAGAATCAAAACAACTCCAGTCCTCAAGGATTCTACATTCTGGAATGTTGTTGGGGAGCCCTGGAAAATTGAATTGGGTTAGAAATTGGATTCAGTGACCTCTAAGTGCTCTTCTCATACCAACATTCTTATGACTCTATATTGTTCCTTTCATCTGAATGTCCTCCATCCCACCCTGACATCTTTTCTAGCCCATAGGATCCAATTCAAACAATACCTTCTCTATGAAGCCTTTCTTGATCACCCCTGCCAAAAGTGAACTCTCCCTCCTCTTAATTCCTCCCACCCATATGTGCCTTATTAGCTATATTGCTTTGTATTTTTGTTATATATCTAAATGCCTTGTTTCTCTAGCTCAGTGATTCTCAAGTAATTATCAAGCTACTAGGCGTGCAGCACAATTAGATTATAATCTCCCGGTGGGCAGCGGTACATTCTAGCTCTTCTTATTCTGAATAGCAGTGTCTTACACATAGTGATCACACCTAAATATGCAGCAAGAGGGGAAATATCTCTTGTCTCTGTTTCCTTTTCTCCCAACTTTTCCCCACTGTGGGGGCCATAAAAGATAATGAAAGCTGCTTTTAAGGAACTAAACATCTCTTTCAGTGCTAACTATTCCAAAATCACAATGAATAGCAACAAGTGCTGAACCAGGTAAGAGATGAATCAGGTCCCAGGTATGTATGATGAAGGACCCAGGTAGGGTCCAGTGGCTCTGACGCTATAGAAGAGGAAAATTCTCCTATAGTCACATCCCATCTCAGTGGTCAGAAGGGAGGAGCCAGGCACAGGAGTGTGGGTGATGCTGTGCAATCTATTTTTAGGATGGGAGCCATTATCTAACTGTGACGTATGACAATCCATGAGTCACAAGGGTTCAATGAGAATGGATGGCCCTGATCTGACTACCTGCAAGGTTTCCTCTTCTCTCCTCATTGTTCCATGTGTGCTTCTAACAAAGCACCACACTTGGCTGAAGAGACTGGCCTTCCCAGTAGAGGAATACCATTCTATTCTTCCATAAAGAGTAAAGGAGGGGGGCAACTAGGTGGCACCATGAATAGAGCACCGGCCCTAGAGTTAGGAGGATCTGAGTTCAAATCCGACCTCAGACACTTGACACACTTACTAGCCATGTGACTTTGGGCAAGTCACTTAACCCAAATTGTCCTGAAAAAAAAAAAGAGTAAAGGAGGAAGTGTGTATAGGATTTTCCAAAAATTCCATCCCAAATAACCACCTGGTAGTGTATCCATAGTATCAGAGTCAGAGAACTTGGGTTCGAATCCCAGTTCTGCCACTGTATAACCTTGGAGACTTTCCCTTCTCTGCTGTTAATAGCTAGCACCTATACACTGCTTTACCAGTGTTAACTCATTTGATCCTCACAACAAATAGGTGATTTTATTATCCCCATTTTACAGATGATGAAGCTAAGGCAGACAGAGATTAAGTAACTTGCCAAGGGTCACACAGTTAGGAAGTATCCAAGGCTAGATTTGAACTCGGGTCTTCCTGACTACACTTTCTCAATGCTGGAGCAGATGATCTCTAAAGTCTCTTCTAGACCTAAACCTATAATTGTACGATCCCATGATCCTCATATATGAAGGATTCCAATGTTATTTTGGCTTTCCCATACCATTGGATGCTATCAAACACCCTGCCCTCTTCTAAACTCTCTCTTCCATTGGTCAGCATCACAAAGCTCTCTCTTGATGCGCCCTCTACCTATTTAGCTCCTCCTCAGAATCTTTCCCTGGCTCCCTGAGTGTCCCCTCAGGCTCTGCCCTGAGCCCTCTTTTCTCTCTCCACTTCCAAGGGGTCAGCTACAGCTACCCTGCAAATGAGACCCATTTTTATGTATCTGGCTCTAGTCTCTCTCCGGAGATCCATTCTTCATCTCCAAATGCCTCTTGGACGTCCCAGCCTTGACATCTCACCAGTACAGCCAATTCAGAATGTTCAGGGCTGAACGCATCCGCTTTCCCCCTAAATCTACTTGTGCCCCAGACTTCCTTGCTTCCATCATTGGTACCACTTTTTCTCCCCAGTCACCCAGCCTCCAAACTCCAGCATCATCTTTGGTTCTTCCCTCTTCTTGATCCCCCACATCTAGCTAATTAGCAGGTCCTTTAATCCTGCATCCCTGGCATGTGTCTATCTCCCCCCTCAGATGGGCACTCGCTTTCTCCCCCCTCAGATGAGCTCTCGCTTTCTCCCCCCTCAGATGTGCTCTCGCTTTCTCCCCCCTCAGATGAGCTCTCGCTTTCTCCCCCCTCAGATGTGCTCTCGCTTTCTCCCCCCTCAGATGAGCTCTCGCTTTCTCCCCCCTCAGATGTGCTCTCTCTTTCTCCCCTCAGATG
>NW_027185791.1:14936796-14937222 GCF_028583685.1 Petaurus breviceps papuanus | reverse complement strand
TCTCTCTTTCTCCCCTCAGATGTGCTCTCTCTTTCTCCCCTCAGATGAGCTCTCACTTTCTCCCCTCAGATGTGCTCTCTATTTCTTCCCCCTCAGATGAGCTCTCGCTTTCTCCCCCCTCAGATGAGCTCTCGCTTTCTCCCCTCAGATGAGCTCTCGCTTTCTCCCCCTCAGATGTGCTCTCTCTTTCTCCCCCTCAGATGTGCTCTCTCTTTCTCCCCTCAGATGAGCTCTCTCTTTCTCCCCTCAGATGAGCTCTCACTTTCTCCCCTCAGATGTGCTCTCGCTTTCTCCCCCTCAGATGTGCTCTCTATTTCTTCCCCCTCAGATGTGCTCTCTATTTCTTCCCCCTCAGATGAGCTCTCGCTTTCTCCCCTCAGATGTGCTCTCTCTTTCTCCCCTCAGATGTGCTCTCGCTTTCTCCCC
>NW_027185791.1:14929771-14936786 GCF_028583685.1 Petaurus breviceps papuanus | reverse complement strand
GATGTGCTCTCTCTTTCTCCCCTCAGATGTGCTCTCGCTTTCTCCCCCTCAGATGTGCTCTCACTTTCTCCCCCTCAGATGTGCTCTCGCTTTCTCCCCTCAGATGTGCTCTCTCTTTCTCCCCCTCAGATGAGCTCTCTCTTTCTCCCCTCAGATGTGCTCTCACTTTCTCCCCTCAGATGAGCTCTCGCTTTCTCCCCTCAGACCACCACACCCTACTTCAGGCTCCATATCCTCCTGCCTAGACCACTGAGTCCCAAGGAGCCCCTCTACTTCCAGGCTTTTCCTCTCTCTAGTTAATCTTTCACACAGCTACCAAAACGACCAAAGACTTCCAGGGGCTTCCTATTGCCCATAAAATATGACACAAATGCCTTGGCCTGGCACTTGAGCATATCCATAACACAGCTGCAGTTCTAGCTTTTTAACTTTTTCGCATCACTGCTAGTTGGTGCAGTGGGTAAAATGCTGGGCCTGGAGGGAGGAAGACCTGAATCCAAATTCAGCATTCTTCTGTTGTTCAGTTGTTTCTGTCATGTCTTTGTGACTCCATTTGGGGTTTTCTTGGCAGAGATACTGGAGCGGTTTGCCATTTCCTTCTCCAATTCATTTTACAGATGAGGAAACTGAGGTAAACAGGGCCAAAGATGATTCTTCGGGCCAAAGATGATTCTTCCTGACTCCAGGACTTGTGTTCTATTAACTTCGCCCCCTAACTGCCCACAGATACCTACTACCTTTGTAATTCTGGGCAAGTCACTTAAACTCTACCTCAGTCTCAGCTGAGATCATAATAGCATCTACCTCCCAAGACTGTTATGGGGCTCAAATGAGATAACATTTGTGAAGTGCTTAGCACAGTGTCTGGAACACTTAATAAGTTACTTGTTTCCTTCCTTCTTTCACATATTCTATGTTCCAGCCAAACTAGACTAGTCTCCAGTCTTCTCTAGTCTCATAGCCTCTATGCATTTGTGTAGGCCTTCCCTTGTGCCTGGAATATCTTTTTTTTTTCTTTTTGGAGTGGGGGAAGGCAGGGCAATTGGGATTAAGTGACTTGCCCAAGGTCACCTGACTAGTAAGTGTTAAGTGTTTTAGGCTGGATTTTAACTCAGGTCCTCCTGACTCCAAGGCCAGTGCTCTATTCACTGCACCACCTAGCTACCCCCCCTGGAATATCTTTCTTCTCATCTTTCTTTACCTGTTAAAACCCTTCTCTTCCTTTAAAGTCCAGCTCAGATGCCACTTCCTCCATTGAAACTGATACTCCTAGGGGTGGCTAGGTGGCGCAGTGAATAGAGCACTGGCCCTGGAGTCAGGAGGACCTGAGTTCAAATCTGGCCTCAGACACTTAACACATAAACTAGCTGTGTGACCTTGGGCAAGTCACTTAACCCCAATTGCCCTCCAAAAAGCAAAAAGAAAAAAAAAAAGAAACTGATACTCCTTTTCCCAATTTTAAGTGATCTCTTCCTGCTCAGATTTTCCCAGAGATTTCATTTGACTCTTTTTTCCCTCTATTATACTCTTACCAGAGGTATGCTGGTAAATATTTAACAACCAGCTTTCCAAAAACACATAATACACTTTTAAGTTTAATCTTTATTATAAACATTTTTGTCATCACTTTCTTAAGTCTAGACAATCAACAAAACAATAAATGAAGTCCTAATCTGTAGTTTTTACTGATTTTCAAAATGTAAATACTTACACTGAAAATTTAACAATTGGTTCCTATATGCCTGTTTGAGGGGGTGCCAGCACACTTATGTGTGTTTGTTATGTCCCCTTTGTTTATTCCTTGAGAGCAGAGATCCTATCATTTTTCTGTCTTTGCATCTGGAGTGCCTAACATTGCGCCTTGAATTCAGGTTTTCTTGGTGCTAGATCTAATGCTCTATCCACTGAGCCACCTAGCTGCCTTTCAATAAAAGAAATAAAATCGACATGTGGGGACGATCTAGAGCAGATGTGCCCCCTAGAATTCCAGTGGAGGAGCTGTAGAGAATTTCTAAGGCAATCTAGTCTATCCTTCTGACTCTTCTTCCAGACCATATTTGATTATCTCAGCCAGATGAGACTGATAATTAAACAATGATTTCCTGATTAACCAACCAATACGCACATACTAATTATAGTAGATGTGTGTGGTGGTCTATCCATACTGTAGCACCTCACATGTCTCACAGACATTCATTCACTCACTAGGCTGGCCCATTCACTTCAGCCTGCCCTCACACTGACAAATCTTGGTTTCCAGAGACGGCCTATCACCACAGGGTATCATTCAAATTCTCTTAGGGTTCTAAAGTTAACCCTCTTGGAACAGATTATACTCTCCCTACTTGTCACTCTAACTTTTGAGCCCTCACCAGTGTGTTTCCATTTATACAATCAGTCACTCACAATAAGAAAACTTTTAGATCTTAAATTTAACCATTAACTTACTAATAAAGCAAAAGAAAGAATAATAATATCACAGGTACTCGTGGATTAAAAGTAAATGCATAAGTAATAAATATATTACAATTCACTCAGTCACTGGGTCGAAGTATTTCATTAATATATTCAGTATCTGTTGGGGAAAATAGGCACCTACTTATAGAAACCTGTCAAGGAGGCACATGAGTGAAGAAAACACATGTGCTCCACAGCTCTGGGACCATGAACTTCAGCGCCCTTTTTCTGTCTCAGGGACTGTCCATAAATGTTCCCTGATGAATGTACCTTCTGTCTTAAAGATACATGATTCTGCTGCAAAGCTGATTTAATCTTCACTGTGTTTGACATGTTGAGTGACTTCTCTGATTGTCTGCTCCCAAACTCTTCCTTTGCTCATTAGACTTACTCCTCAAAAGCAAGTGTGGTATCTATCACTTTTAACTTTAAGTTTACCTGATGCAGTTCTGAAATCTGGCCTTCCACCTCTCTTCTCTTTTTTTGGGGGTTCAGATTCTGACTCCTCTCTGCAAACAACTACATTTAGCTTATGGTCAGTAATAATCAATTTCCCATCTTTTGTCTGAAATCAGACAAATCACATTTGTTGCAAAATCATACAACAGCCTAGTGGCCATACCCCTCCAGTATATAACAGCTTGTCACATTCAAAACTCAGCAACAATTGCTTGTCATAGATCTCTGAGTCAGACTAAATCCCCAGCAACTGTCTCTTGGAGAAACTGTTTTTTAGAACTCTGTATGACATATCTCAACAACAAACCTTAAAGGGACAGTACATTACATAAGCACTTACCACATATATGCTAGGCACTTTACTAGGTGCTGAGAATATAAAGACAAAATTGAAATATTTTCTGCCACCAAGAGCTTATAATATAGCCAGAGGAAACAACATATACATTTATAGACTTATAAAAAATAGATACAAGATTATCTAAAGGGGAGAGCAGCTGAGGGATCAAGAAAGGCTTCATATAGAATCAGATCCTTGAAAAGAGATATTGAAGGAAACTAGGCCTTCTGAGAGGTAGAGGTGAGGAGAGCATGGGAGGCCAAAGAGGGGCGACCAATGCAAAAGCAAAAAGGAAGGTGTGAGGAAGAGGCAGAGGCCAGTTTGGCCAGACTGTAGTGAAAGGGAATAATGGGTGATAAGGTGCATGAAGTCAGGTTGTGAAGGGCTTTAAAAGCCACAGTGGAGACTAGAGCGTATTGAGTAGGAGAGTGACATGGTCAGACCCAGGGTTCAAGAAAATTATTTTGGCAGCAGTGTGGAGGATAAAGAGAGTGAGAAGAGGCTTGAGGCAGGGAGACCGATGAATAGGCTACTATAATATTCTAGGCGAGAGGTGACAAGGGCCTGGGCGAGTTGGCAGCCATGTAAGTAGAGAGATGGGAGAGATGTTGTGATGGTAGGAATTAGGAGATTTGACAAGTGATTGGATGTGTAGGGTGAGTGGGACTTCTGAAAGGTGGCAGAGGATGAAATCAGGACTACAGACTAGAAGAAGGGTAGTTCCAACAGAGACAAGGAAGTTTGGAATAGGAGTGGACTGTGGTTGGGGGAAGCTAAGAGGTGCTTCTTGGTCATGATGAGTTTGAAATGTCTACAAGACATCCAGTCTGAAATGTCCAATAGGCAGTTGTTGATGTAAGACTGGAGTTCAGGAGACAGAATAGAAATGGGTGACAATTAAACCCATGTGAGCTGATGAGGTCATCAACAGAGAGAGGAGAGAGAAAGAAGAGAGGGGCCTAGACAGAGCCTTGGAGTAAATCCACAATTAGGAGGCAGGATACAGATGATCTAGGAAAGAAGAAAGGAAGGAAGGAAGGAAGGAAGGAAGGAAGGAAGGAAGGAAGGAAGGAAGGAAGGGAAAATGGGAGGGGAGGAGGGAGAGGAAGAGAGGGAGGAAGGAAGGAAACAAGCATTTATTAAAGGGCCTACTATGTGCCAGTCGATATGCTAAGCCCCTTACAGATATTTGGGTCTGGGGTAAGGGCAGGATTAAGGAAAAAACCAACAGTCTTGAAAATTACTTTAGGAGACAAAGAAAACGGAGGGGAAAAAACTCATAATGTTTGACTACACAATACTAAAAACATACAAAACTTAACAGTGACACATCAACAGGACAGCACACTTCAGAATCTCACCCCTGCACTAGAGCTGGTTTTTGCACCAGCTCACTGCTAGAATAAATTGGAGATTGGAAGAGGAATGCCAGAGAGACATTTTATAGCAAGATATGCAGCCATGCAGTCATTAGTGAGCTCCCCCCATATCAGACCTTATATAGTATTTTGTCCCTCTCTTATGCACTTATAGGGACCCTGTTAAATACCTTTTGGGGAGGCCTCTATAATGAGCCAGAGCTAAGCTTTAAAAATTTTCTCCAGGGCTCCGAGGTGAGGGCATAATGAACCAGAAAGCTCCAGAAGAACATGACTTCCCTCTTTGAGGTCAGGCTTCACTAGGATTGAACTCAGTTGGCTTGAACCCAGAGATGGGGCCCCTTAGTGGGAGAGGGCACCCTGCCCCTGGCCTGTAGGGAAAAATCTTTTAAAGCTTACTTTTGACTTGTGTTTAGAGTCTCCTTAAAAAGGCCTCACAGGATCCCTCCCACCTAGAAAGGTACCCAGTGTACAAAGCTGATCAGGCTGATAAACGATTAATGGGGCTATTTATTTCCTCTACCATAAACTAAAATACTTCAAACACCAAAGACTCATAAGCACACGTTGATGATACTTAGAACATTAAAACAGTAACCAATAAAGCCTAGTATACTCTCCAGGGAAGTTGATATGTTAAATATTAAAACATGAAACCCTTTGTGGGCTTGCCGAAAATGTATTTCACTTTCACCTTCTGTCTGAGCTGCCTGGACAACCCATTCACGGCATTATCTTCTGGCAAAGCAGGGCCTGGCCTGGCCTCAGCCTTCTAGTGTGGTCATCTTCCTCTTGGGAAAGTTGTTTCAAAGGTCACCTCCTGCTCAGCAGCCAGCGTCCGGACCCAGGAGCTCGCAACCTTTTCAACTCACATAGCTGTTGCCAGAACTGCAAATACCCACCTCAGGATGGCTGTTCACCTGTGCGCAGGGAAAGAGGTGCAGCCAGAGGCCCCATGTTCTGTTTCAGGCTTGTCTAGGCCAGCACAAGGCTTGGCTGCATGTCCCTGTTGCTGAGGGCCAGTGGGTGGGGGAGGGGAAGGGGGTGATCCTCTCCTCTCCCTTCCTTTCCCTCCTCCCTCCTCCTCCATGGAAGTCTGAGAGTGATCTCAAAGAGTCCTGACGCTCTTTACAAACAGTAAGAGAGAGAGTCATAACAGAAGTTGATTCTCCTTAAAAGGAGACTGAGTGGGCTGCTTCTGCCCTGTTTCCCTCCCCAGCTGCCACAGGGACCGGCCCCCAGCAAAAAGCCTTATCACTGAGCCCGACTGAGCCTGACTGAGCACGTGTCTCCCTGAGTGGCCCGACCTCAGCTCAATTCCACACATGTTCTATGTGCAATGGCAACTGTTGTGTTATACGTAATGCAGATGGAGCCCTGAATTTGGAATTAGAAAGACACAGGTTCCAACATTTACTAGCTGTCTGTGTGCCCGTGGACAAGTGACTGAACCTTAGCTAGCCTCGGGCAACTCTCCAAAACCTGAACCAGCAAAAACGTGTGTGAAGTGCTTAGCACACACAGACACAATACATACGTGTGTTATGTGTGTGTCTACATGCACACACAGGTGCACAGGCGCATACGATAGAGTGCCTGGCCTGGAGTCAGGGAGACCAGAGCCCAAATGTGGCTTCAAATGACTGCTAGCTGTGTGATCTAGAACAAGTCACTCAAGCTCTTTTTGCCTCGATTTCCTCATTGGTAAAATAAGCATAGTAATAGCAGCTATTGCAGGGTTGTTGTGAGGGCCAAATGAGATCGTAAAGCACTTAGCACAGTACCATGGCACATAGTAGGTATGTTAGCTATTATGAGTATGCATACATACATGTATACATGTGTGTATACATGTATGTATGGGACCGCTGGGTGATGTGGATAGAGCTCAGGGCCTGAAGTCAAGAAGACCTGAGTTCACATTTGACCCTGGACCCTTCCTAGCTGTGTGACCCTGAACAAGTCATTTAACCCTGTTTGCCTCAGTTTCCTCATCTGTAAAATGAGCTGGAGAAGGAAATGGCAAACCACTCCAGTGTCTCTGCCAAGAAATCCCCAAATGGGGTCACAGAGAGTTGGACACAACTGAAGAGAGTGAACAACAATGTATGTAAGTATGTATATACCGTGTTTCCCCGATAATAAGACACTGTCTTATTATTTTTTTGGACAGAAAAACACCAGAGGGCTTATTTTCAGGGGAGGGCTTATTTTAATGAACACTGACAGCAATTTTAATAAACAGGTAAATGTGAACAAAAAAATGTACCTTTATTCAATAAGCAAATCACTGGGGAAGAACAGGATGACGCGCTCACTGCTGCAGCTCTGATTGGATGCAGCTCAGAGCGCAGTGTGCGTTTCACGGGGGGGGGGGGAC
>NW_027185791.1:14923925-14924771 GCF_028583685.1 Petaurus breviceps papuanus | reverse complement strand
TGTGTATTTATGGATACAAATATATATAATACACACATACACATACCCACACACAAACTGCAGGTCCTTGACTTAGTTATGGGGGGTGGGATGTGTATGTATCATATCATATCATATCATATCATATATTTCGCTAGACTAGAAGCTCCGTGAAGGTAAGAGTCATCTCTTACCTGAACTTTGAACCTCCACCAGTGCCTGGAATAGTGTCTTAAATAAACTTGATAAATATTTTTGAACTGAACTGAATCCCCCCCTGAACTTAAGGCATACATGCCTCCAGGGCTTGTCTCTTGGTTTTAGCCTCGAGTTTGAAACTTGCAAGACAACTGGCAGATATGTGATTTTTGATAAGTTTGCCAGTAGGCATCTGTTGTTTGCCAGTGGGCATACCTGGTCTATCGGCTGGGGGAAAAAGGCCCTGCTGAAAAGTATAACGCTCAGCCCTGTTCTCAGGGAGAATATTCTCACCACATTTAGAGTTCCAAGGGAGCTGAGGTGGTCTAGCCCAGTGATCTCCAACACTTTTTTGACTGTATACCTCATCAGTAAGAAATGTTTGAACATGTACCCCCAATATGTGTATAGTTTTAAAAATTTATTTACTTATTTATAAGTATAAGTAATAGGTACATTCTAAAACTTATACAGAAACTATATTTAAGGGCAAGATAAAGATGAAATATTACTTGATCCTAGTGTCAGTAGGGAGACACTGGAGTTTACTGAGGGGAGGAGGAGGAAGAGAAGAAGGGGGAAGAGGAGGAGGAGGAGGAGGAAGAGGAGGAGGAGGGGGAGGAGGAGGAGGAGGAAGAGGAGGAGGAGGAGGAGGAGGAGAAGGAGGAG
>NW_027185791.1:14922114-14923825 GCF_028583685.1 Petaurus breviceps papuanus | reverse complement strand
GAGGGGGAGGAGGAGGAGGAGGAAGAGAAGAAGGGGGAGACGAGGAAGAGAAGAAGGAGGAAGAGGAGGAAGAGGAGGAGGAGGAGGACGGGGAGAAAGAACTAATATCTATAATGCTTTAAGATTTGCGAAACTCTTTATGTGTTATCACATTTGATCCACCACATGAGGTAGCTCAGTCAGTCAGTCAACAAGGAGCATTTATTAAGTGCTTACTGTGTGCCAGGCATTGTACTGGGAGTACAAAGATAGTCCCTGCCCTCAAGGAACTTACATTCTATTGGGGGAAGACAGTGTATAAAAGGAATCCACAAAGAGGAGGAGGAGAAAAGGCTCCCTGCTGGAATCTGCTAGAGGAGTCCAGAGTGTAGCCTGGGGAGCAGCAAGGTCACTGTCCTGGGCACTCTGGAAGGAGGTATCCCGTTAGGAGAGGCTGCACAGGCACAGGCTACCTCCAGGGTGTTAACTCCAGGACAGAGGGTTCTGGCTGAAGAGCTGGGCTGTGGGAGAGAAGGTTCGGTGTGTAGCCGGAAATGGAATGAGATGTTGTTATGATCTCCATTGAGTCTGATAAAGGTTAAGTGACTTGCCCAGGGTCACACTGCTAGTGAGTGTCTGAGGCGGGGTTTGAATTGGGTCTTCCTGATTCCAAGAGCAGAACTCATACAACTGTGGTTCTGTCCTTAGTAGAGATAGGAGACAGCTGCTCCACGTGTGCAATGATCCTGACCAGGCTATATGGAAGGACTTTTACCAATCACCCTTCAAGCTCTGGCATCACTGCCCCAGATAGTCATGTACATTCAATTCAGCGCCTGTTCTGTGCCCACTCTTGGACTGGGCACTGGGAAGCATATGAGAAAGTATAAGACCTCCGGGGCAGGGAGGGGGCAGCTAGGTAGTGCAGTGAATAGAGCCCTGGCCCTGGAGTCAGGAGGACCTGAGTTCAAATCTGGCCTCAGACACTTGACACTCTTACTAGCCATGTGACCTTGGGTAAGTCACTTAAACTCGATTTCCCTGCCTTCCCCCCTCCAAAAAGACAAAAAAAAGTATAAGACCTCTACAATACATGGTATATAGGAATACATGAAGTCAGGGAGACCCACGTTCAAATCCTGCTTCAGATACTTACTGGTTATATGACTATAGACAAGTTACTTATCCTTCCTAAGTCTCAGTCTCCTCATCTGCAAAGTGGGCGTAACACTTCTAGTGCTTGTGAGGATCAAATTATATCATGCGTGTAGAGTGCTTTGCCATCCCTAAAGCACTATGTAAATGCCATTGTTTTAGAATTTACAAACACCTTCTGCAGACATGTTTCATGTAACCTACACTCATGAAACAATTAAAGGACACTCAAATACAGGAGATAATTAAGTTCCCAAATTGACTCTAAGTCATAGAGGAGTACAGAGAAGTGAGACATCATGGTGGGTTGTAGAGGTTAAAGAATGGGCGGCTAGATGGCTTAGTGGCTAGAGTGCTGGACCTGAAGTCAGGAAGACTCCTCAGAGGAAACTGAGGCAGGCAGAGGGTAACTTGCCTAGGGCCACACAACTAGTAAATCCCTGACATGATTTTAACTCAGGTCTTCCTGTCTCCAGGTACATCGCTCTATCCTCTGTGCTACCTAGAATAAGATAGGAGAGGATAGGGAAGGGAAGGGAATGGGAGGGGAGGAGAGGAGAGGAGAGGAGAGGAGAGG
>NW_027185791.1:14888388-14922014 GCF_028583685.1 Petaurus breviceps papuanus | reverse complement strand
GAGGAGAGGAGAGGAGAGGAGAGGAGAAGAGAGGAGAGGGGAGGAGAGGGGAGGGGAGGAAGGGGAGGAGAGGGGAGGGGAGGAGAGGAGAAGAAAAAGGAAGGGAAGGGGCAAAACTGTATAAAGCTGCATTTTACTCTAAGGTCACTAAAGTCTTTTCTAGCTCTAAATCTGTGATCAATAAAATAAAAATCCATGGAGAAGATGGGAGTAGGCTTGGGTCTGGATTACCAGGTAGAATTTGGTTGCTTTGTTTCTACCACTATACTGTAAACCTTAAGGGATACGGAAGGTGCCACTTTTGAGTCATTTGCAATCTAAGCAACATTAACACTAGAACACACGAAATAGCTAAATAATGAACCAATCTGTTACTAGGCTCCAAATGAATACCTTGACAGGGTTGTAGAAAATTCAGAAGAAAAGATCAGGATGGGCTTGAGTATTTAGGGGGGTTTCGTGGAGGAGGTTAGATTGCTGGTTTTGGGTGGAACATTTTAAAAACAATAATGACAGCCGGGAGCCCAAGAGTGGATGTCTAGAAGGGTGAGGTGAGTGGAAACCCCACCATACTAGGCTTCATTGAAGGAAACAGGGATGTTTCATCTGCAGAAGATGACTTAGGCAGGACAGCTGCCTTCATGCATTTATGGATTCCCATGTGGAAGGAGTAGGCCGCACTTAGACATAGCGATTTCCTTCCTCATGCTGCTCAGCAGAATCTAATTAAGGGTAAACTGGAGGGTAGCGCCCTGGGCATAAAAACAAGAACCTGTAAGAAGCCAGCTGAGAAGGGAATGCACATGTATTAGGCACCTGCTGCACACCAGGCATTGTGCTGAGCCCGGGCCAGTATGATCTCATTTGATCCTTACAACAGTCCTGGAAGGGAAGTGCTGTTATGATGCCCGTTTTACAGTTGAGGCAAACAGAGGTTAAGTGACTTGGCCCCCAGGCACATAGAAGTGACTGAGTAAATGTCTGAGGCTAGGCTTGAACTTCCTGTCTCCAGTACTGCACCACCTAGCCGGCTCTGGTGGTTGGTGCTGTGAGTTATCTTGGACTGGGCTGAACTTTAACCCTTCTCCCAGGACTAGACCAACCCGTCTTACCCCAGAGCTCATCGATTTCTCCTGGGATTCTGTTGTTCCTAGTACTGACTTATAATTCTGAGCCGGAAGTTGCCTCCTGCCTCTGGCCTCCCATCAGCATTCCTTGCATCACAGGTAACTGACTCCTGGCTCTGTACTTCCAAGCCAACACTTGTAATCCCTTCTTTCCCTGATCTTTGGCGAGAGAAGTCTCAACCAACAATGTGGCAGAATCCTAACCAAAGTCATGGCAAGCTCCAGTCTAATTTGTCGTTCGGTCATTTCAGTTGTGTCAGACTCTCTGTGACTCCATTGTGGGGTTTGTATTTGTTTTTGTTTTTTGCAAAGATCCAGAAGCGGTTTGCCATTTCCTTCTCCAGATCATTTTACAGATGAGGGAACTGAGGCAAGCAGGAGTAAGTGACTTGCCCAGGGTCACACAGCTAGTAAATGTCTGAGGCCAGATTTGAACTCAATGAGAGGCGTCTTCCTAACTCCAGGCCTGGCACTCTATCCATTGTGCCACCTAGCTGCCTAACCCTCATAATTAGAGCTATCTAAATATGGAATTAACTGTTTCAGGAGATATTTCGTTTCTTAGACTGGAGGTTTTCAAACAACGTCCTGGATGAACAAGCAGTATCAGGATGTTGTGCATAGGATTGACACCTCTCTTAGGAATTGTACTAAAGGACCTCTGACATCCTTGCCAACCCTAAGATGATATAATCGTAGGTGGATCCTGAAGGGAACAAGTTGGTTTTAATCATTGATCCACCCAGGACGACTCAGGATCTAGGATTGATTAGAACTATGGTACAACCTCAGGGATTCCACATACACACAGGGGAAGGTTCTTGGGAGCAGAGAAGCCAGGGAAGGAGGAATCAGATCTGTGATATGTGAAGGCCCAAGTGAATGCAGCTTTGTTCCAGGGCTCCAATATCTGGAGGGGTGTCTTCCTCCCTAGTTACTGCTGTTCCTTTCACTCATCTACTCTGTTAGTATGTGGCTACTCCCAGGTCACCATCCCCAGGGGCCCTTATGTCCTCAGGCCCACATCTCCCCTCCACCTACAGCCCCTGCTATAGAAGAGACCAGGCTCTCTGGGGGAGAGGTCACACAATTTCTCAACACAACTGCTGTCATAGCTGTACTTGGCACCTTCCACTCCTGTCTCTGAAACTGAATTTGCTAGGGGCAGCCAGGTGGCTCAGCGAGTAAGAGCACCGGCTCCAGTGTCGGGATGACCTGGATCCAATCCGGGCTCAGATACTCAGCACCACACCCAGAAATAACTGGCCGTGTCACCTTGAGCAAGTTACTTAACCCCGATTGCTTTAAAAAAAAAAAAAAGAAACTGAATTTGCTGTAGGTGGCAAGATTCCTAGTGACAACTCCGAGGTCCCATAAGTCACCTACATCCGTCTCCATGTTTTATAGGCTTGGGACACCAGGGTGCTACAGATAGAGGATGTATAAAGTAGTTGTTGGAATGCCAGGCTGAGCTACGTGCTATACCGAGGCAGAGAGGCACAGTCCCTATCCACTGGTAGCTCAATGTGAACCCAATCACACAGTAACAAAACTGCTTGTGTTGTGTATTACACACACTTCAAGACCACAGTACTGCAGAGTGTTGGACCTGGAAGGGTCCTTAGAAATCATCCAGCCTTCCAAGTACCTCTTTACTAAGGAAGAAATGAAAAGACGTAGAATTTACTTAAGGGCACACAGATCATGGTGCTGCCAGGACTAGAACTGAGGCCTTCTGACTACTAATTCAATACAGTCCAAACTCTGCCTCTCTGCTCCATCCTAGAGAACCCAGTACAAACTTCCCCCTTTTCTATAGACTCCAATTTTCTCAGACATTTGACTAATGAGTAAATGAAGAACTTTCTTCAGTTTTTTTTCTGGGGCACAGTAGGACCAATTCTGGGCAAAACCTTGAAGTTTTCTTTTCATTTCTTCATTCCTTAATCCCACTTTTCCTAATTTCTGTTTGTTTTTTTGTATTCCCTCCTTTGCCCTTCCTACTTCCCCACCAGGAAGAAAGTATCTAATAACTTCATTCACATTAAGGTGCTGAGAGCTTGGGGAGAGGAGAGTTTCTGTGTGTGTGTGTGTGTGTGTGTACTTTGGTAGTGGTGGAATTTTAGGTGCTCTAATACACAGGTGATGGGGTGGGGATCTTCCCATAATCCTTCCCTTATATCATATACCTTGCCCATGTGACAGCATGATACTGATATGGGGAAGGAAGAGAGAGGAGGCTTCCAGGTCAGAGGGTCCATGCCTTCCTGTGCCTCAATGGTAAATCTTCCGCCTCGGGAAATGAGGGGAGGAAGAGGTAATAGTAATGGGAGATAATATGGAGCGGTGGGAAGCTGGAGATGGTGGTCCAGAGCCTGAGTGCAAATCCTGCCTCCCTTTTCTGCCTGGGTGATTGTTCTTAGCTTGTTTTGTTTCCTCAACTCAACTTTAAATATATGATATTTAAATATGTCCTTCCTGTCCATAATACCACAGGGAACAGAGGAGTTTCTACCACGACCCTCTCAAGCCTAAAATTCTATGACTCCATCATCCTTCTAGATCAGTGGTGTTCAAACTCAAAGAGATAAGGGGCCTTGTTTTGTCTTAGAAAGAACAACTAGGTGGCAAAGTGGATAGAGTCCTAGGTTTGGAGTCAGGAAGGCTCATCTTCCTGAGTTCAAATCTAGCCTCACATACTTATTAGCTGTGTGACCCTGGGTAAGTCACTTAATCCTGCTTGCCTCAGTTCCTTCACCTGAAAAAAGTGATCTAGAGAAGGAAATGGCAAACCACGCCAGTATCTTTGCCAAGAAAACCCCAAATGGGGTCATAAAGAGTCAGAACTGAAAGACAACTCAATGTCTTGGAAAACCATATATTAACATTATTTATACCGTATTCTGGTTTTATTTATATAACCCTTTTTTTTTTGGAGGGGGAAAGGCAAGGCAGTTGGGGTTAAGTGACTTACCCAAGTTCACACAGCTAGTAAGTATCAAGTGTCTGAGGCTGGATTTTAACTCAGATCCTCTTGCCTCCAGGGTTGATGCCCTATTCACTGTGCCACCTAGTTGCCCCACTGATTTTATTTATTTTGTTAAATATTTCCCAATAATTTCTTTTTTTTTTTTGGAGGGGGGAAGGTAGGGCAATTGGGGTTAAGTGATGTGCCCAAGGTCACACTGCTAGTTTTGTGTTAAGGCCAGATCTGAACTCAGGTCCTCCTGATTCCAGGGCTGGTGCTCTATTCACTGCACCACCTAGCCACTCCCCAATAATTTCTTGATCTAGTTTGGTCCACACTTGGGAGTGTTGGGGGCTACATGGCTGGCCTGCTGGTCTACGTTTGACACCTCTGCTCTAGATGAGCAAATCTGCCTCCTGAGGAATGGATGCCATGTAGAGGAAATGGACAAGGGTGGGGAAAGCACAAGCAGTATCTCACTAAGCCTTGTGCTGGGCATCGTGGTGGATATAAGACAAGGCCCTGCCCTCGGGGAGCTTACAATCTAGTTGAGTAGAATGGAAGCCTATATTCTTGTTCAGGCCCTCATCACCTGCCACCCGCACTATTTCAACTGGTCTCCGTGCATCCAGTTCTTCTGTCTCTAATCCGTTCTCCACCTGGATGCCGAATTGGGTTCCTAAAACACAATCTGATTGTGCTACTCTCCAGGCAAAAATCTTTGCTGACTCCTTATTATTTCTGATATAAAATATGAAGTTGTAGGGCTGGCATTCGAGGCCTTCTACCTGCCTTCCTCCTGTTTTTCACTATTACTCCCCCCCCGCATGGTCTCCATCCCAACAGAGCTGGCTTGCTCATTGTTCCTCACACACAGTATTCCATCTGCTCTCTCCTTGCCTTGGTGCAGGCGATCCTCCATGTCTGAGATGCACTCTCTCCTTGCCTCTGCCTCATGGCATCCCTGGCCTTCAAGGTAGAGCCCAAGCATCACCTCGAACACAAAGCCTTCTGCTTAGTGGCAGGGCAAGGTCTGAAACCAGAGTTTGTACACACACACACACACACACACACACACACACACACACACACACACACACACACCTTCAATAGAATGCAGGTTCTCAAAGGGCAGGGACTATTATTTTTTATCTTCATATAAAAAAATATACACTTTATTGAAGAGCCTAATAAATGTTTGTTGAACTAAATAAAAAACTTCCAAGTAATTGATAAAAAAAATAATAATAATTAGGAGTTTTAAAGAAGGATGCCAAGGATTTGTGGCTTACCCTTTCTGAGCCTCAGTTTCCCTGTCTGTAAATGAGGGGTTGGAATAGATCATCCCTAAGATCTCTTGAAAGGGGAACAACTCAGGGTGGCTAGGTGTCACAATGAAGAGCGCCGGCCCTGGAGTCAGGAGACCTGAGTTCAAATCCTGCCTCAGACACTTAACACTTACTAGCCGTGTGACCTTGGGCAAGTCACTTAAACCCAAATTGCCTCCGTAAAAAGAAAAAAAAAAGTGGAGCAACTCTGTGATTCTTTAAGATCACTTCCAGTTATGATGGCTTAGGGAAACTTCATAGAAGAGGTGGACTTTTGGTGGGGCCTTGAAGGATGGCTAGCTAGGTATTAGGCAGGTACAAAGGAAGAAGAAGGGCATTCCAGGTCAGAAAAAACACAGTTCAAAAGAAGTGGGGATGCTGGAATAGGCACAGCATGTTCATTCAGTTCACTCCAACAAGCCTGCTTCACAGAGTCGCAGAATCTAAGAGTGGAAAGCGTCTCTTCAGCCATCACTTCAGTCCATGCGTGAGGAATCCCCTCTATAATCTACTTACTAAGTGATGGCCTAGCTTCTGCATAGAGACCTCGGAGGAGGGAGGACGCACCATCTCTGAGACAACCGATTCCACACTGGACAGCTCTGATTGTTGGGAAACTTTTCCTGACTCATCAAGCCTAAATTGGCTCCTTTGCCATCCCCTCCAGGACCAAAGAGAAAGCTTTATCCCTGTTCCACGTGACATCCCTTCAGAACATGCTTGAGCACAGCCATCCTCCCCACTCTGAGTCTTCTCTTCTCCAGTCTAAATGTCCCTGTTCCCTTCAATGACTCCTCCCTCACCCTTCATTATCCTCCTCGACCTCCTCTGTACACTCTTCCAGCTTGCTGATACCCTTAAGCCATGGGGCCCAGAACTGAACTTGATATCCCAGATGAAGTCAGACAAGGGCACAGTACAGTAGGCCTATTGCCTTCCTGTTCCTGGAAACTCTGTTCCTCCTAACGCAGCCCAAAGGTCATACTAGCCCTTCAGCACACTGTTAATGTGTGTGAGTTTGAAGTCTACTAGAACTCTCAGATCTTCTTCAGAAAAACTGCTGTCTATGCATGCAGGCCCCATCTTGTATTGATGGTGTTGACTTTTCTAATGCCAAATACAAGATTTTACATTGATTTCATACTCATTTCATCATGAAATCTACTGGATTTCATCTTCTTAGGTTCAGCCTAAAGCTCTGACCCAGGAGTGGAGAACCTGTGGCCTTGAGGCCACATATGGCCTTCTAGGTCCTCAAGTGCAGCCAGCTTATTTGGATTCAGTCAAAGGGCCACACTTTTTCCAAGTCATTGATAAAAAATATTTGGCAGACTAGGATCAAGAACAGATGCCCAGGTAGTTCAGGAAATTCTTCCGGCCATTCTTTGGGTCCTGCCATCTAGCCTGTTTTGGATCTATCTTATTATCTAATTCATATCTCCTCATCTTCCATAGCAGAAAGAATAGTGTGAGACAGTTTGTCAAAAGCTTTGCTGAAACCTAAGTAAACTATTTCAATAGCATTACACCCATCTCTTAGTTTAGTAATCCTGGCAAAAAAGAAAATGGGGTTAGAGTGGCATGACCTATTCTTGACGAAGCCATACTCACTCTTTGTAATCATCACTTGTTTTCTAGAATGCCGTCACCCATCTCTTGAATGGTTCTGTCTAGAATTTTCCCAGGACTTAAAGTCAAGTTCATTGCCTATAATTTGCATATTCTGTTCTTTTCCCATTTCGAAAACTAGGATAATTGCCCTTCTCCAGTCTTGTACCTTTCCTGATTTAAGGGATCTTTCAAAGGATATAAAGATAAATAAAGAGCCTTTAAGGTGTTTGGAGACAGTAATTTACTTGTTTTCTTGAGGGCAGGAGGAATCTCAGACAGAGGCATGGTTACCCACTTTTGGGGGGCAGGGTCAGGGAAGGGAGAGGAATAGAACATTCAGGGCTATCTTTTGACTCATTTCATCATGAATTGAAAGACAAAGGTACAACCCCCAGGGCTGGGTTTGCGGAATAAGTGGTGCTGTTTGTGCCACGATATTCCTATAAGCACAGTCCCAACAAAAAGTAAAATCTAAACCTGCACACACACACACACACACGCACACACACATACACACACATGCGTGCACACACACACGCACGCACGCACACACATGCACACACACACGCACCCACAACATGTTCTATCTTCTAGATAAGCAAATCTGCCTCCTTAGGGATGGATGCCACATAGAGGCATGATGCTGATATGGGGAAGGAAGAGAGAGGAGGCTCCTTGGTCGGCAGCCTTAGAGCACGCACTGTCACAACAGCCTAGTGAAGGTAGGCTCATCATACAGCGTTGTGTTCGCTGGCCTGACATCAGACCAGACGGACCTGGAATACCGTTAATTCCCCAAACTGTCCTTGTATAACTGGATCCTCCAGACTTTTTGTTGTTCAGTTGTTGTTTTTTGCTTTTTTTTGGAGGGCATTTGGGGTTAAGTAACTTGCCCAAGGTCACACAGCTTGTTGTGTGTGTGTGTGTGTGTGTGTGTGTGTGTGTTAAGTGTCTGAGGCCGGAACTGAACTCAAGTCCTCCTGACTCCGGGGCCAGCACTCTATTCACTGTGCCACCTAGCCGCCCCAGTTGTTTTTTCAGTTGCATCTGACTCTTCATGACCCCATTTGGGGTTTTCTTGGCAAAAATACTTTGCCTTTTCCTTCTCTAACTCTTTTTGTAGATGAAAAAACGGAGGCAAACTGTGTTAAGTGACTTGCCTAGGGTCACACAGCTACTAAGTTTTCAGGCCAGATTTGAAATCAGGAAGAAGAGTGTCCGTGATTCCAGGCCTGGCACTCTATTCATTGTGCCACGTAGCTCCCATAGACTGGTGGTATCGAGCCCAAATAGAAAGAGATCCCTATCCCTGCATATTAACTTAGAAAACCACAGATTAAGATGATCTGTGTTGTATTACATTTTTATTTTTCTTAGATGTTTCCCAATTATATTTTTATTTGGTTCAGGGTATACTCTGGAGTTTTGAGGGGCACTAGTAGCCCATAGGCCTTGAGGTTGACACTCTATTCTACAGATTAGGAAAATGGGTATTTTTCTCCCCACGAGGTGTCCCCCAGGTTTGAAACCTTGGTGTTATCCTCAGCTCCTCACTTACCCCACATATCCACTTCCCGTAACATCTCTTCCCTCCATCTCCATCTCCTCCCTCTCACAGCTCAGTCTCTCACCACTTTTCTCCTGCATTATTGCAATTGCTTCCTAGTTGTTTTTCCTTAAGCACAAACCTGACCGTGTCACTTCCCCACTCCATAATCACCAGGATCAAATACGAAGTCCTGCCTGGAATTTAAATCCCTTCACTACCTGGCCCCAATGTGCCTTTTTCCAGCTTTATTGCACATTCCGGGCCATGCAGACATCCTGCAGTCCAGCCAAACTGACCTTCTTTCTATTTCTCATATATTACATCCTGTCTTCCACTGCCCTTCCCAGGCTTTACGGTGACTACCTCTCCCTCCAGGCCTGGAATGCACTCCCTCCTCAGTGCTGTCTCCCAGAATCTCCTGTTGTTCAGCTGTTCAGTCATGTCCAACTATTCGGGGCCCTATGGATCATATTGTCCAAGGGGTTTTCTTGGCAAAGGTACTGGAGGGTGGTTTGCCATTTCCTTCTACAATGGATTAAGGCAAACAGAAGTTAAATGACTTGTCCACAACTAGTAAATGGTTGAAGCTAGATTTGAACTCTGGTCTTCCTGACTTCAGGCCCAGCACTATCAGCTGAGCCACCTATCCCCTAGGAAAACAGAGATTAAATGAGTTGCCCAGGGTCACACACCTAGTAAGTATTTGAGGCTTAGATTTGAACTCAGGTCTCCCTGATTCCAGGCCTTCAAAACTCAGCTCAAGAGCTACCTTCCCTGTGAACCTTTCCTTAATTCCTGCCTACTTACTAGTGCCCTTCCCTGGCTAGACTATCAGGTCAGAGGGCAGTGCCTGCTTTGTTTTTGTCTTTGTCATTGTAGCTCCAGAAGCTAGTACAGTGCAGAAAGCCTGTAACCTCCCTCCTCTTCTAGGCTCTCTGCTTCTCTTCCTGTGTCTCCAGCTAATGACTCCTAAATTCTATGACATCTACCCACTTCCTGTCAACTCCCTCACTCCTCTGCTTGGGAGTGCAAATTGGACCTGGAAGCTGAAGGACAGTGTCATCCCCAGGGCGAGATCTTCTCGATTATATTCTGGGAGCTAAATCTGCCATAACTCCCTTTGTTTTCTTTAATAATGCTAATCGGCCCGGATTAATTAACCGTCATGCTGGCTTCAGCCTTTCTCCTAATGCAGGGAAGAAGCATTCATTACCGATGATGGCAGCCTTCCCCTCCTCCCCTTCCCAGAATCACACACTTGTCAGAGCTGGAAGGGCCTTGGAGATCTTCTCGTTTCTCAGGGAAGGAGCCTGGGGGCCAAGGTCACGCACAGGGGTGGCAGCAGAACTGCCGCTAGAATCTGACAGCTCCTCAGAGGGCAGTGACTCCGTGGGTGACGGAGGGGAGGGCACAAGCCCTCCTGATGTCTGCTCAGAGCATTTTACCAGTGCTAGGACTGATTGCAGGACTGGCAACAGAGAGGCCCGTCTATCCCTTACAAGCCAGCGCCCAGTGATAGCGCCGCTCCAGGATCCCCACTACATTGTCTTCAAGATTCCCCTCTTTAGAGAAAAACTCCTATGGTGTCACTGATTAGCTCTGTGACTTTGGGCGAGTCCCTGCTCTCTGGACCTGTTTCCTCCCCCTGTAAAATGAAGGGGCCGGACCAGATCACCTCCAAGATCCCTCCTGGCTCTTAAATTCTACGATCAGAGGGAGCAGAGGCCTTCTGTAGGGCATGGAACACATCTGTGTTTCCCCAGCCACCTATTTGTAACACCTGGCCATTTCATTATTTATAACCAGCCACTCCCCTCACATCTGGCCCCAACCCGACAATGTGAACAAGGTGGGGGAGGAGGTGCAGAACAACCCAGAACACGGCTGAGGTGGCTGTCCTGCGAGAGATGAGGGGAGGAGGAGGGACACTCCTTCAAAGTATGCTTCTGGAGGAATTCTAATACGAAACGATTTTATTCTTCTGGCCAGAGAGGCAAAGTTGCCTAGTAAGTGGTGCTCTGGCCTTACAGTCCAGAATACCTGGGTTCAGAGTGACAAATCCCTGAACCCCAACTTCTCAGTGCCCCCTCACTCTCTAAGACAGTCGGTGATTACATTGGTAGGAGTTTCTTCCCATAGCGCCAATTTAATCACAAAACAGTGCCTCTCCTTCCAAAAAAAACCTTAAAGAAAGAACCCAGGCAGAATCACAAAGGATGGTCTGTCTGTCTGTTAAGGAAAATGATGGACCTCTCAACTTCTTCAGCTCACAAATAGTCACCTGTTTAATAGATTTCAGAGCATTTTCAAACCCACTGACTTTCATGTTCACAGAAGGGGGAGGGGGGAGATAGCCTTATTCCATCTTCCCAGCGGAGGACACTGATGTCCAAGATCACACAGTGACTGAGGCATAGAAAGGTCTAGATTGCAAAGGGCTCTGCTCCCCCACCCGTGGGGGGCATGGCCCACTGCTACTTCCATTATCAGTCTCCCTCATTCATTTTCTCTACACAGCTCTCTCTCTCCCTAAGCATGGTTTCAGAAACTATCCACAACAATGAAATGTGTAGTGAGGCTGGGTTTGCTAGCTAGCCAGAACCTAGCGAAGTAATGGGGTGGAGGGTGGGGCCTGGGGGGTGAGGGGACCTCGGCTCCATTGCTATCCTGGACACAACCTCAGAGAATAGCTGAAGTCACTTCTCAGGCTTAGGCTCCACCCAACTGGCAGTTGAGTAGGTGGGGGTAGGGAAAGGGAAAGGGGAGGAGGGCAGGGAGGCTTCCCTTGCATTCCCCAGGGCTTGGGTGACTGGGCGGGAAGGCAAGGCTTGATGTCTGTGTTATGAAACACCAAAGCCTGTTCTATCACTTGGGGAAACAAAACAGAAACACTTCTTTTCCTGGCCAAGGATCCCCAACATCCTGATTTCCCTCCTATCACCCAAATCTCTAGAAGCAGCCCAGCCCCTTTGCTCCACTCCTTTCCCAACCCTCCTTCCCCCACTTCTCAGGTTACCAACCTCCTATCTCAGCTGTAAACTGACTCTCTTTATGGCTGGTCAGACATACAGGCCAAACCAGTGTGTTCTTAATCCCAGCAGGCAAGGGCCCCCGACTCCCTCCCCCCTCCCTGAGGCTCCTGCCTGCACAGTCTCAGCTTCTGGACACACACAAGCCATTCAGAGCAGCTGGCCCCCTAGCCACAGACTGAGATGGGCCTCCTGGGAAATCCTAGGCCTCTCCCATCCCCCTCTAGGACAGAGCCATTTAGAACCCGAATTCAAAAACCCCGAAGCAGGGCCCCAAGAATCTTATCCAGGAATTGGGTCCCTGGAGGGGAAGCCACTGGACACCCCCACTGCCTCATAGTCCCCATGGGGAGATACTGTTATCCGGTTTCATGTTCAAGGTAGAGAACCTCCAGACATACCATTAGGTATCCAGACACACAAATGCACACTGGGCACACAGACACGCACATCCACTCAAGTCGGATCTCTGTGCTCACACTCAAATTGTTGATGTGTTGGCACTGTAGCGTTGTTTAAAATAAAAAGGCAAACCCTGACATCCCCAAGCCTGAAGCCATAGTTCTCAGATTTTCTCAGTCCTCTCTCACCTCTCAGGGTAGGGAAGTTTGAGGCAGAGGTTTGACCTTCTGGGCCCACAAAGGGAGTACATGACTCAGGCCTTCTGCTGCCGTGGGTACCAGGTAGAAGTTGCCTATTACAGTCTGGATCTGAGCGTGAGAGGTAGCTAAGGGGTGTCAGGGAACAGAGAGCCATCTCTCTTCTGGTGACATTTCAGCTGGTTGCTGTGGAAATGAACAGGCTGTCACGTGCAGGAGATGATGCCTTCCGGTGGGAGGAATAAACAGAAGGAGCTGGCAAACTTGTCAGAGCGGGGAGGCTGTTTGTATCCTGCTGCTAGGCTCTGCTCCTCCAGGAGGCCCCTGACTGCACCTGACAGCTGTGAGCTTATCTGCTATCAGCCCCCACCGCCACCCCATTACGTTGAGAACCTTCCTGCCTTTCTGCAAGCTAGAGAAACCGAGGCACAGTCAGGCTGTGGCTTCCTGAGGATCACAGAGGGAGGCTGCATCCCTGTCTGCCCTGGGCTCAAACAGCCCAGCCTTCCTAGGAGGCGCAGTGTGGCACAGTGACAGTGAGAAGACCTGCTTCGCTCACGCCCTCCCTTCATGCTTATTACCTTCCTACCTTCCTAACACTGAGCAAGTCTCTGGTCCTCAGTTTCTTCGTCTGCAAAATAAAGGAATCGACTTAGACGACCTCTGAGGCCCTTTCCAGCTCTAGGACCTATGACCCTACCCACCAAACTTGAGACTCATTGAGAATGAGAGCATGCCCTATGATAAAGTAACAGCAGAGCTACCGCTGTGGGCTGGGGGGGCTGTTCATGTCCACAAAGGGGCCCCTCAATTCTGGACTGACAAACATACAGGGTTCAGCCAGGGAGCTTGACTTCCCTTTATTTTATTTTTTCATTTTCTTTGGCTCTCCACACCTTTACCCCAGAACATCAGGGAAAACTGCTTTAAACTTTAGAAATGACTCAAGTCTGGGGTCTCCCTGAAAGGGAATAGAAAGTGTATAGCCATGTACAGGCATAGGACAGCTATTTATTTCTTCACACAAATAAATCCTTAAAACATAGACTCGGAAGGTGTCGTTTATTCAGTTATTTCTGACTCTTCATGACCCTGTGGACCATACTATAGTAGTTTGCCATTTCCTCCTGCAAACAGAGGTTTAGTGACTTACCCAGGGTCACACAACTACTAAGGGTCTGAGGCCAGATTTAAGCACAAGTACGCCTGACTCCAGGCCCAGTGCTGTATGCACTGAGCCATCTAGCTGCCTCCTAGACCCATAAATGCACACTGACAAAGATTTAAAACATTAAGCTCCCTTGACTGGCAGAGGGAAAGAGAAGGAGTGCCAAAGTGTAGAGTCATTCCTTTTAGGGTCTGGACCATTCTTCTTGGCTCAGTGGCCAAATCTTTTTGACACCAAGCCCCATCAAAGGATCAGGAAGCAGTACACAGGGACCAGTGACCAATAAGGAGATTGCTTCATCATCTCAAGGCACAAGTCCTTCAGAACTGAACACATGTGGCCAGGGGCTCGCTCGAACACTCCTTGGGGTCTTCTCTGCCTCCATTTGCAGTAAGAAAATAATAGATCAGCGTGGAATTTTTAAATTGCTATGGTGCAAAGGACCTTAGACATCATACAGTCTAACCACCTTATTTTAGAAAGAAGGCAGCTGAGACCTGGGCGGGAGGTATTTTCCTAGGGGTCTGGCAAGAGTTAGTAGTGAAATAGAGGAGAGAACCCAGGGCCCCTGCTTCCCAGTCCAATGAATGATCTCCATTACACCATTACACTAGTCTGCTTACCAAGGTTCCCCATGTTGTGTTAGGGCTAATGTTGCAGGAAGCAAGTCTGAGACAAAATGATCCAGGTAGCCTGAAAGGGTTTTCCCTTCTTCGGTTTCCTCATCTATCTGGGGAGGGAGGTGATGACATTCCAGGCTGAAGGGTCAGAGAAGATGGGGCCCACGAGGGTGTGCTGGATTGCCAGGAAAGCATCTCCTCTGGGAGACAGAGGCTAATGCATGACCCTATGGGTTTTTCCCTGATTTATTTCTGAACCTTCCCTTCTTTCCTCTTCCTCCCTCCCTTTGCTTGGGTGACAGGGTTTGTTTAGAGTGTGACTCACAGGAATGCAGCAAAATCTTGATTGATGGTGAAAGAAGGGCCAGCAACACCCCTGAAAACAAACCCACACAGGGTTAGGCAAATGGACTCTTGGCTGCAACTTCGAATCCTGTGGCAGAGCTGGAAGGAATCTTAGGGATGGTCCTCGCCAAACCTTTAATTTTACATATGGTAAAACTAAAGCCTAGGAGAGGAGAGATTTACCCAAGGCTGCACAGAGAGGTAGTAACACAACAATGGCATTTATGTGACCCCGTCTATGTGCCAGGAACTGGACTAAGCACTTTGTAAATATTATCTGACCTTCACAACAACCCCGAGAGGTGATGCTATCATTATCCTCATTTAACAGTTGAGGAAACTGAGGCAAACAGAGGTGAAGCAACATGCCAGGGTCACTCGATTGGCAAGTATTTGAACTCAGGTCTTTCTGACTCTAGGCCAAGTGCCCTCCCCACCATGCTACCTGGTCAGGGGGTGAGCCAAGAATAGAACTCAGGGCTTCTAACTCCAAGGCCACAGCTCCCCTTCTAACAGCAGCTCAGCTCAATACCTTAGCTCTTTCATACCTTTTTAAATTGGAATGAATCATCAGACTCTAAGTTTGATCTGATTCCCAAAACATGACACTTGTACGATACTTCACAGAGTGCTTTCACATCTATTCATCTTATTTTATAGTCACAATCATTCTTCAGGGTAAGCAGGGCAAGTATTTCTATCCTGACTTTTTCAGATGAAGGAACTGAGAGCAGCTAGGTAGTACAGTGGATAGAGAATGAGGCCTGGAGTCAGGAGGACCTGAGTTCAAATCCAGCCTTGGACCTTTACTAGTTGTGTAACTCTGGGCAGACCACTTAACCTTGACGACCTCAAAAAAAAATATTAAGAAAAGTGAAACCAGTGGAAGAAGTCAAACCCATGCCTTCCGAGTCTTTCTGTTTACTCCAAATCAACTGCGTCCCCCACTACATCAGAAATCTGATCTTGAACCCTTTTGTTGTCCAGTCATGTCCAACTCTTCATGCCCCTTTTTGGGGTTTTCTTGGCAAAGATATTGGGGTGCTTTGCCATTTCTTTCTCTAACTCATTTTGCAGATGGGGAAAGCAAGGCAAACAGAGTTAACTGAATTGCCTAAAGTCACACAGCTAGATTTAAACTCAGGAAGATAGGTGCAGCTAGGTGGTGCCGTGAATAGAGCACCAGCCCTGGAGTCAGAAGGACTTGAGTTCAAATCGGGCCTCAGACACAACACAAAAACTAGCCGTGTGACCTTGGGCAAGTCACTTAACCCCAATTGCCCTCCAAAAAGCAATAAATAAAAGGACATTGTTTAAAAAATAAATAAATAAACTCAGGAAGATGAGTGTTCCTAACTCCAAGCCTGGTGCCCCATCCACTACCCCACCTAAATGCCCTGTCCTAGCTCTTGGGTCTTGACAAATTGGGTCAGATTCCTGAGGCACCAGATCTTCTTTGGAGGGCTTTCATCAAAGGCAGTGTGTGGTATGGTGAGAAGGGTGCTAGGTTTGGAATCAGGAGAGATCTAGGATTCAAATCCCACCCCTGACATTTACTAGCTAAGCTGATTTCTAGCAAGTAATTTAATCTCTCTGAGTCTTTTTCCTTATCGGTAAAATGGGGAGTGTGAAATGATGATGATATTTGTAAAGTGCAATGATGTATGTAAAGTGCTTCA
Source organism: Petaurus breviceps papuanus (assembly GCF_028583685.1). Taxonomy (NCBI): domain Eukaryota; kingdom Metazoa; phylum Chordata; class Mammalia; order Diprotodontia; family Petauridae; genus Petaurus; species Petaurus breviceps. Next base: position 14,905,991 of record NW_027185791.1, on the reverse strand, counting down.
TAAATCTGAAAGTACAATGTTAAAATCAGGTATAATATTATTCCTTTCTTGACAAACTTCTTTGATCACTAAACCTCAGCCCTGAGCTTGGTACACCTTGGAGTCAGCTCTTGCTAGGAATCCACATGGTAAGGTAGGTAGAGCGTTGTACATGGGGTCCCAGTCCTTGACTCCGAACCTAGGCCTGTGTGACCTTGTACTAATCCCAGCCTCTCTAGGTTTCAGTTTCCTCATCTATTAAATGAAGGAAGGGGACCAGATGTCCCTCTCATGGCCCTTGTAGCTCTAGGTCTGTGTCACTTAATTTCTCATCCCCCCTCCTGATGCCACCATCACTAGCTACATGGTTCTGGCTTCTGATCTCTTATTCCCTAGGCCAGTCTCGGTTAGCCTGGCTCTTCATGTCTGGGATTAACATCTAACAATTAACCATCTAAACAATCTGATAATTAGCAAGAGGACATTTACTTACCTATAGTATGGAAAGAATACTCAGCAAGGATACAGCATTGATTCAGCTGGATGCACCTTCCCTTCCTCTGTATTCGCCATGCAGATGCCCTAATCAGTAACTAGGTGGTGCAGTGAAGAGAGAACTGGGCCTGGAGTCAGGAAGATCTGGATTCAAATTTGGCATCAGACAGTCAAAAGCTATGTGACCCTGGGTAAATTATTGAAACTCTTTCAGTCTCAGTTTCCTCAACTGTAAAATGGGGATAATAGTGCTTAGCATAATAACAATAGCTAACATTTATAAAGCACCCACTGTGTTCTTGGCACACAGTGGGTGCTTAGTAGATGCTTGTTTCTCCCTTCTAGTCAGAAGCATACAGGTTGTCCAAAATGTCTTGGTGCAATTTTAAGCTAGTAAAGCTTAAACATTGAAACATGTGGGACACCCTTTCCATCCATCCTGAAGGAAGATTTCCTGATTCCTTCTGGGCTAGTTTTTGTACTTAGTCCACAAAGAAACTAAGTCATTCTCAAGGGTTGTTTCAATACCTTTTAGGAAAAGCTAGCCTATTGTACATGGGATGGTATTATTCCTGTGGCATGTGCCATCTTTCCTCTCTACGTCCTGCTGCTGCCCACTCTAGGTTAAAAGAGTACATCTTTAAAAACTCTTTATTTATTCATTTATTTTTAGCATTCATTTAAAAATATTTTTAATTCCAAATTCTCTCCCTCCTGCTCCTCCTTCACCCATTGAGAAGGCAAGCACTGTATCGATTATACATATGAAGTTATACAAAACATATTTCTATATTAGCCATGATGAAAAAAAGCAAGAAATATAAAGAAAGTGAAAAAAAGTATGCTTCAGTCTATACTCACAGTTCATCCGTTCTCTCTTAGAACGTGTAGAGGATTTTTCATCATGGCTCCTTTGGGATTGTCTTAGATCATTTTCTTAATCAGAGTAACTAAATCTTACACAGTTGATCATCATACAATATTTCTGTTATGTGTACAATGCTCTCCTGGTTCTGTTCATTTCAGTTTGCATCAGGTCGCGTAAGTCTTCTCAGGTTTTTCTGAAACCAGCCTGCTTGTCATTTCACAATAGTGTTCCATCACAACAACATACCCCAACTTGTTCAGCCATTCCCCAATTGATGGACATCCCCTCGATTTCCAATTCTTTGCCACCAAAAAAGAGCTGCTACAAATATTTTTGTACATATAGGTCTTTCGTCCTTTTCTTTGATACAAGAGTGCATTTTTAAGACTTATTTATAAGAGAAAAGGAAATAAATAGCTTGTGAAATAATATGTCAGGTAAAATGCAAACCAAAGAAAACTCTCAGCGGCGTATGGTAGGAAAAAGGCCAAATTTGACGTCACTAGACTTAAGCTTTGGATCCCATTCCTGCCCATCTTTGCCCATATTTTGGCAGGTCACAATTTCTCTTGGCCTCAATTTTCTCATCTGTAACATGAAGTAGTTATACCAAAGACCTCTGAGATCCCTTCTATGGTCCTGTTATGCCAGACTAAGTGTCCTTAATTTACACTTATTCTGCCTAGCTTGAGTTTCTCCACAGGCAGTTAGGTGCCACAGTAGACAGAACACTAGTCCTGGAGTCAGAAAGACTCATCTTCATAAGTTCAAATCTAGCATCAGATATCTACTAGCTGTGTAACCCTGGATAAGTCACTTAACCTGGTTTGCCTCAATTTCCTCATCTGTCAAATGAGCTGGAGAAGGAAATGGCAAATCACTCCAGTATCTTTGCCAAAAAAAACCCAAAATGGGGTCACAAAAAGTCAGACACAACTGAAACAACTGATCAACGACAAAAGAGTTCCTTCATACTTAGCTTGGTGCAGCAGGATTTTCCTAGGCCCAAGTATCTGTCCCCCGTGGCTCTAAAGACATCTTTCACCCTAAACCACCCCCAGACCAATTTTTGGTTCCAGCCAACTTACCAACCGAATCTTCTTGTCTATAATCCCTGGCTCACTTTTAATCAGTCAGGAAGCCTCCTCCCTGAAGAGTGGGTTTTTGGGTACTCCACTTGTGTTTTAAAATAATGACTTACCTATCTTGACAGATGCCCTCCTCTTTTTTTCTCTCCTTCCCTAATCAAAAGGATACAAGGAATTCAAACTATATAGGCAGTATTCCCATGACCATGAAAATCATAATTCAGGCAAATGAGCCCCAAAGTTCACAAAAGACCATCTCTTTCCTTATATAGGTCACACAAAATGTTTTTTTAAACTTCTGAGGCTTACCCTTTAACTCATATGCCTGCAGGAAAACTAAATGTTCCAGGATCACACAGTGAGAGACCATTGAGAAAAAGAACAATACATCCAACCAGGACCATCGATCCAGTCCACTCCAACAAACATTAACAGAGGGCCCACTGTGTGTAGAGCTTAGACCCTGGTAGAGACACAAAGTTTAGATTAGACATGATCTCTGCACTCACTGTTTAGTCAGGCACATAAACAGTCAAGTCAACAATCATTTATTAAGCAATTACAATGTCCCAGGAACTGTGCTTAGTACTGGGAATACAAACACAAGCAGAAATACAGTCCCTGCCCTCAGGAAGCTTACATTCTAATGAGAGAAGACAACACAAAACAGAACTGAAAAGAGGAGGTGGGGGTGGGGGAAGGCTAGAGATAAAGGTACCCAGCATTGAGGCATGAGAGAGAAAGTCTTGTGAAGAGGTTGGTGTAAAGCCTAGAGAGGAATGAATATATTTTTGGCTGTCTCCTCCTTAAAATAGAGATTCTGAGAGGAACCAGGCAATCCGAGGGAAAGGCTATCAGGGTAGAAGATATTTCCAATATGTGAGATCCAGGGCTAGAGTAAACTTCCAGGGCAGAGAAATTTCTGGGGCAGTGTAGGTCAAATCCAAAAGGAGAGTCAGTCTGGACATACATGGTTTACAGAGCTGGGGGGAACCTTTGAGCTCAGCCTTCCCATTCTGCATTTGAAGAAACCCAGGCTCAGAGAGATTGACTTGTCGAAGTTCATACGGGTGCTAATCAGAAGCAGAGTTAGTATTTAAACAGGAGAACTCTGATTCCAAATTCAGAACACTACACCACAATCCCTTCTTATTGCACATATCGGCAGCATAAGTTTTTTAATGACGGGCAAAATGTTTTAAGAGATCTGAAGATGTTAAGGACTTTACAAAGAGAGCTGATACCAAAGATGAGGACATAGTAAGGGTAAATAGTTGCCCTGATGAATTCAAATCATCTGGCCCAGCTGAACTACATCCTGAAAGAACTGGCAGCTGTGATTGCTGAGACATTGTCAGTGATATTTGAGAGATCATAGAAAATGAGAGAGGTATCATAAAATTGGAGAAGGTCAAATGTTGTCCTGATTTTCAAAAAAGGGAAAAGAACAGAGTCTGCAAACCATACTAGGTCAGTGAGCTTGACTTTGATACCTGGGAAAATTCTAGACAAGATCATTAAAAAGATGGTTGGTGAACATCTAGAAAGGGAAGCAGTGATTACAAAGTGTCAGCATGACTTCGTCAAGAACAGGTTATGCCAGACTAACCTCATTTCCTTCTTTGACAGGATTACTAAACTAGAAGATGAGAGAATGCTGTGGATACAGTTTACCTAGGTTTTAGCAAAGCTTTTGATAAAGTATCTCATACTATTATTATGGAGAAAATGGAGAGCTGTAAACTAGATGATTGGATATATAAGTAGATTCAGAACTGGTTATATGGACGGACTCAAGAGTGGTTGTTAATGTTTCAATGTCAGCATGGTGAGAGGTCTCCAGTGGAGTACCCCAGGGATCTGTGCTTGGTCCCATATTGTTCAACATTTTCATCGAGGGCTTGGATAAAGGCAGAGATGGCATGCTCATCAAATTTGTAGATAATACAAAGGCGGAAGAATAATAACATGTCAGATGATAGGGTCTCAGGGGTGGGGAATCTGCAGCCTTGAAGCTACATGTGGTCTTCTAGGTCATTGAGTGTGGCCTTTTGACTGAGTCCAAGTTTTACAGAATAAATGCTTTTATTAAGGGGATTTGTTCTGTGAAGTTTGGATTCTGTCAGAGGGCTGCACTTGAGGACCTAGAGGGCCACATGTGACCTCGATGCCACAGGTTCCCCACCCCTGGGTCAAGATCTAAAAAGATCTGATAGGCTAGAACATTAGGCTGAATCTAATAAGATGAAATTCAATAGGAATAAATGTAAAACCTTTCATTGGGGTATAAAAACCCAATATCATCAGTGTAAGATGGGGAGGCGTGGTTAGCAAGTTGTTCTGAAAAAACTATGGAAATTCTAGTGAATCGTAAGGCAAGTATAAGTGAGCAGGGGAATGGACAATTAAAGCCTAGTGTGATTTGGGGCAGAGGGAAGTAAGTGTTCGTCCCTCTGTGCTCCTTCCTCATCACACTCACATCTGGAGTTCTGTGCGCCATGGTTTAAGAAGGGGATTGCCAAGCTGGAGACCACCCAGAAGAGGGCAACCAGGAGGGTGAAAAGCACTGATTCCTCATCATGGGAGTGTTACCTGGAAGGACTGGGCATGTTTATCCTGTGGAAGATAAGACTTAGGGAGGATCCAATAGCTGCTCTCAAGGATTTGAAGGGCTGTCACGCTGAGGAGGGATTCAACGGGGTCTGTATGGCCCTAGAGGGCAGAACCAGGAAGTAGATGGAAGCTGCAAAGAGTCAAAGTTAGCATTAATGTCAGGAAAAATTTCCTAACAATTGGCATTGGACTAAAGTGGACTGGGCTGCCCCAGGAGGTGATGAATGCCCCCTCCCCAGAAGCATTCTATTAAAATCAGATCAACTACTTGTTTTCATATGGGTTGGACTAGATGGCCACTGAGGTCCCTTCTGACTCTGAAATTGTATGATTCTGTGTTCAAAAACTCAACCCAGGGGCAGCTAAGTGGCATAGTAAATAGAGCTGTGGCCCTGTAGTCAGAAGAACCTGGGTTCAAATTTGACCTGACACTTGACACACTTACTAGCTATGTGACCTTGGGCAAGTCACTTAACCCCAATTGCCTTGCCTTACCCCCTCCAAAAAAAAAATCCAAAAAAACAAACCTCAACCCACCCACCTGGTCTGGGAGAGGGCTGACTAAACAGGTCAGCTGAAAAAGATGTGAGGATTTCAGTAAGACTTCAGGCTCACTATGAGTCAACAGTGTGAGATGACATCAAAACAAGTCACTGTTATCTAAGAGCTCAGAGGGAGGGAGGAGGACGCATTCTGCCTTGTCCAGACTGCCTCTGGAGCTCTGGGTTCAGTTCTGGGGGCTACATTTTCGTAAGGATATGGATATGTCAAAGAGTGTCCAGAGGAAGTTGGGCAGAATGATGAAGAGTCCCTAGCACTGTAGGAAGATAAATCGAAAGACCTTGTGTGTGTGAGGAGCTGAGGCGTGATACCCATCTTCAGATCTTGGAAGGGCAGCCAGAGAGAAAAGGAAATGGCTTGTTCTGTCTGTCTATAGAGGGCAGCATTAGAAACTATGTGTAAAGTTATAGGGGGGTGGATTGCAGTTCAGTGTAACACAAAACTTCCCAGCCATTAGAGTTATCCAAAAGCAGAACCCAGAAGCAATTGGTTCCCCTTCCCAGAAGGTCTTTAAGCAAAAGCTGAATGGCCATTTATTTGTTCGAGATCCTGAAAAGGCGGTTTGTAGTCAGGTATGACTTGGAATAACTGGTTTCTGAAGTCCCTCTCAATTCACATTCATTGACCTGAAACAATTCTATACAGGGGGAAAAAAGCCTAAAAACTGCTATATCTTTATTTCCAGTGTTGCTTTGTTGTCCTTTGTTCTCCAACATCAGGAAGATGATGCCACGACTTGCAAGTGAATTGGATTTCAGTGAGAGAGGGCTGTGTGAAGTCACCAGCCTCACTTTCTCCTCTGGAGCCATCTGGGTCCAGTGGCCTGATAGAGATCAGGAGGACTGGAGGTGGCCTGGTTTATTTCCAGTATCACTGTGTGGAAGGGACAACATGGCAGCACACTGGATGGTGAACTGGCCTTAAAGCCAGGGAAACCTGAGTTTAAGTCCTCCTTTGACACATACTGGCTGTTTGACCGTAGGAAAGTACTTTATCTCTCAGTGTTCTAGGCAACTCTTAAAGACTATACATTGCAGGGGTGGCTAGGTGGCCCTGGAGTCAGAAGGACCTGAGTTCAAATCCGGCCTCAGACACTTAACACAAAAACTGGCCATGTGGCCTTGGGCAAGTCACTTAACCCCAATTGGCCTACCTTCCCCCCTCCAAAAAAAAGCAAAAAGAAAAAAGAGAGAGAGAGAGACTATACATTGCAGAGAAGGTGACTACTTACATTGGTGGAGGGAGGTTCCTCACTAGGAAGTTTCCTTTAACCATTGAAATCACAGTTACAGTCCCTATCCCTATCTCTATGTGATAGGGAAGGGGTGGGGGGTTAGGGAGTATTATTTCCATTGATTTGACAGATGAGGAAACTAAGGTCTGGTGGTGTTCATTGACTTGTGCAAGGTCACTGAAACTTAGCTATTCGTCTTGTCCTCCCACACCAAACAGCATGATCCAGCAGAGATCACGGACTCTCCTATACCCGACTGCCTCCTAAGAACAATTGTCAATTATTTTAAAACTCTTTTTGGATTATCGACACCACTGATCACCATAATAGTTAGTGCACATAATAAAACATTCGTTGGCATTCCTCCACTGACGTCCTATTTGGATGCCTCCTCACAGTATGGAGGTCACCCTGGTGACCACCCTGGAGGTCTCAAAAGCAATTCTATTGGAGTACCAGCCCTGGCAGGACCAAAAGGCTTCTACAGGGGCGTGGCCACAGGCTGCATCTCTGTCATCCAAGACCCAGCCCTGGCTAAGGTCAGAGGCTCATCACTAGCTTGGCTGCCGGGTGCGGAATTTTTTTAATTCAGCAACTCTCCAAGACAGCCTACCATGTCCTACAGGGAATGCAACATGCATCAGTAAGGAGGCTAAGGGAGGGGGGGGGAATAGATGGTACAGAGTACCCCCAGCAGTGAAGGCACAAATTAATGGTGATGAAGCATTGAAGTAATAAAGAATTACAGAATAATGCAGATTTTCAGAGCTAAACAGGCCCTTAGAGATCATAGGCCCTAATCCCTCTTGTTTTACAGATGAGGAAACTGAGTTGCCCTCAGTTCTAGAGCTGTTACTAGCAACCTGGGTCATTGGACTGCCCAAGAGACTTTCTCTTCCCTCCTAAGAAAATAATTAACAGAACTGTCCTGGTCAGAACCCTGCTGGACTTAGGAAAGATATCAAGGGGATGGCTGCCATGAATTAGGCTTTGACAATTCCTGGAGCACCAGACCACTGGGCAGACCAGGGGTGGTAGGCCTTCTGCTGTATGCTTCCCCGTCCCTTCAAAATGGCCCCAGAGGCTACTGGATAAACATCTAACTGCCTTCTGAAGTCATCTGGCCCAGTTCCTATCTCCTTTAACTCCATCCCTCCTGATACTTGAGAAAGAAATACCTCCCTTTTAAAACTTTCCTTGGGGATTCATTCCGTGAGACCCATGGAGTAGGTTATTGAACACAGTATTAGGAACCGTAAGACCCAGATTCAAGCCCTGGGTATGACCGTGGATTTAGTCTCTCTGGGCCTTAGTCTCCTCATCTACAAAATGGGGTTAGGATTTACATTACCTGCATCATAAGGCTGCTGTGAATAAAGTGCTTTGTAAACTGAAAAGGGCTATATAAATACTTATCAGGAAATCTCAGATGGGGGGAAGGAGAGAATTCAGTACCCCCAAGCCTCTTGGACAGGGCCCCAAGACATTTCATTTTAATTGAAAGCTGCTACAAGATTCTGGTGTCTGGCCAAAGGGGATAGCCTCATGTTGTGCATGGAAGTCATGGGGCAGGTTTGGGTGGAGTTTAAACTTACCTTTTGTCTCACCCGAACTAAGCAGCATCATATTTCCAAGCCAGATCTGTGCGGCCATTAGCTTTGAATGGGTATCAGTGAGACATGAATCTGCTTCTGCTAAACCCTGAAAGGTTGTCTCTGTCATCAAGGCCCTTGATGGTCAGTTCTTGACACCCCCCCCCCCAAGGTATGGATTACCTGTCCAGGTGCGGATCATCTGGGGCACTTTCTGAATGCCACACTGTTTTCCTATGCACGTCCCTGAGTGCCACCCCCTGCCTCTTTCTCCCTAGTCAAACAGTATACATTCAGGGCATTCATACTCCTTTTAATATTAGCCTACGCAAAACAAAATTAGGGTAGAAAAAATTGGCTAGTGGATCTCAGCACCAAACAAAAACGGCTTCGGGATTATTCAGGGGTTTTAAATCATCTGTTGCTATAGAGATGATCTGCCCTACTCCTTCCCCCTAATTCTCAAATGAACCTGCGTCCATTGATGTGTCCAACAATAACAGCCTATCCATGCCTGCCCATCCTGTGGGGCTCTTGTCTTTCCTTAAGTTGGCCCCCCGGGGGCTGGGGCAAGGTGATTTCTCTAACCATCAGAAGGGTACCAAGGGAGCACACAGGATATTCATCAGCTATCCCTTTGCTCAAGCAATCCATCCCCTTTTTCGCTCACATGTTTATTTGATAACATCTTTTATTCCAATTCTTCCTAGTTCTATATTTTGTTATGTGTTGCAGGCTACTTAAACGCTCTCCCCCCAGCTCCATGTGTCTCTCTATATCGTGGACAGGCGCTGCAAAGGGGTAATGAGTAGCGCCTAGAATTAAACAGAGAGAAAGAGCAGCCTGGATTGCCTTTGGGAGATTGCAAAGCTCCTTTAATGACCGTCAAACTTCTCCCTGAAACAAAGGTCCATCTTTTTAATATCAATATTTCACCAGTGGTGATGTATGGCTCTAAGAACAGAACACAACCGTCTCTGAGTAATTAAAAATGAGTATCTCACATTGGCACAATCCACTATTTGAGATATTCGCCAGGCATGGCATGGAGCCATGCTTTTTCCTGACACGGGAAGATGGGGTAGGGGAGAGGGATGATGTTGCCTTGTCAGTGGTTGTGATACTTATACATCCTGTGCTTGGTGTTTCAGGGTGAATCACCCTAAAGATAGGATTAAGAACTGGAAGGGACCTGAGAGATAATCTGGTCCATATGCTTAATCATGATCCCTCAGAAAAGAATAGGTAAAGAATATGGGAGAAGCCAAAAGAGGGGGAACCCATTATTTCAGGCACAACAGTATTCATAGATTTCCTTGTTCATGAGGATTGTTGTTTAAAAAAAAAAAACTTACCTCCCACAGATATTGGGTGTCTCTTCTCCTGTCCTCTGGGAACACCTGGTTATCATTCTGTTTATCCATTCATCCGTTCATTCATTAAATACAATCATTGAGAGTTTACTGCATGTAAGATCCTATGCTTACAGGGAAACATGGAGGTAGAGGAAATGAGTATTTGGCCTCAAGGAGATGAACATCCAAGATAATGCTGTTCAGAAATAGAATACAAAATAGAAAGTGACACATGTCATATTTGGAGTGGGAGGAAGGAGAATCTGGACCTGGGATTTCATCCATGTTAGGAAGCTTTGATGTGTAGACCCCCTCTACTAATGAAGATCAGCAGCCCATCATCATTCACTTGGTCTCCCATGTTGGTAACTTTGGGGTTGTTTGACTCTTCTTTCTCCCTCAACTTTCATATCCACTCAGTTCTCAAGTCCCATTGACACCAGGATAGAGACTATCCTTTGTCCCTCTTTAGGTGGCTGAGATAGGGAGTTCTACAGACGTTGTACCATAAGAATGAGTTCCCTCTGCTCTCAGTGTCCCAGTGGGCATCAGCAAGGGAAAGGGTGAAATTCCTAAAAGAGATAAATATGTTTCATGAACTACATTTGGGCCATACATCCTCACGCTCTATGAGCAGCCTGCATTAGGAACAATTTGATCCTGCGTTATGGCCCTTCTGCCTAACCTAAACTTAGTACGCCTCTGAAAGCTCCCACCTCAGCTGGTCATCCCAAATACCTAAGTCTTTGTACTTATACTTGAAGGACCCTTGGAGTTCCCTTAGAGTTTAGGCTGAAGTTTCCCCAAGTCCTAGACTGTTCTCCCTGCAGTACCAAAAGGGACTGCAGACAAAATGCCCAAGTCACAGAAGTTTGGAAAGGGCATCCCTTAACCGAGGATGTTAAATAGATAAAAAGCTGTTGGATACTGCTGGCCAAGGGGAACCTCAATGAGGGAACCACTATCAGGGTTTTTTTTGGGAAAGATCACTAAGCAAAAGGGAATCCTTGCTCAGGTGAAGATGAATGGAAAACCCTCTCTCTAGTTTACAGCTGTGGTAGCTTCTCAGGAAAAATGTGTGACAGGAATGGATATTATTACTTCATGAGAATCAGTACTTATATGGGCACTTATGACAACTTCTATGCCAGTATGGGTAGGGCCAAGTGGAACCCCCTGGAATCGTTCAACTGAGTAGTTAAACGGTATTTGATCCTGGGGTATTCCTGGCGTTCCCCTTTGATGAGATAAAGAAGGCTGGAGTACCTTGCTTTGCAAACTCACCTTCTAATAACCTTATGTGGGAAGTGAAGGTTAGAGAGAGCTGATTAAAGTTATTACGCCAATTACTGCAGCCATTCCCGCCCTTGTCACTGTGGTGAACCAAGTAGCCTAGACATTGGGTGAGTGCCAGTGGTTTTTTTCTCTATTCCCATCCAATCTAATAAAACATTTCCAATCCAGTAAATGTTTACTAAGCACCTACAATGTGTCAGGCACAGGCACAATTAATTTTACAAAAGACAGTCCATGTCCTCAGTGAGCTTACCATCTAAAGAGGGAGAAAACGCACAAAAGGAGGCAGCCAAGGAGGCACAGGACACCATGGGGTATGAAGGCAGGATAGTGACCTGAGAGTCCAGTTTCCGCCTTCTATAAAGGAAGACCTTTGGAGGAGTTTGGTACTCCATCCTCCAACCCTTCAAACAGAGGGTAGAGGAGGCAGAGGGAGGTGGAGAGCATCAAGGCTTGAATTAGCAGCATGGTGGTGAGTTTAGAAGAGATGAGCTTATCCTCAGAGAGCATCTTATTCCATGGTGTTGAAATGAGGTAGGACAACAGATGCAAGGTAGAGTGAGACTAATCAGGAACAGTTTGCTTTTACTTGGGAAGGTATTCATTATACCTTTATCTTTCTCTAAAGTTACCTAAATTCTCCTTATTGAAGGGTTGGAGGACAGAGACCTAAAAGGAGGCCTACTTCCTTAGGGTATTAATGCCCACTGGTATTGTGTTGACTTAATGTTGACCGTGCCAAATGAAGTCAACATGGCAGAGGCCCTGGATCAAATGGTCCCTCATTTGAGAGATGTGGAAGATCAAGCCTAAGAAAATTCAGCATGCCTCTCCAGTTAAGTTTTGGAGAATACACTGGTCAGGGTGAACTCAGATCATTCTGGATATAGGTCATAGTTAGCTACGATATTCATTTCCCCATATTTTAAAAAAAAAAAAAAAAAAGAACCTCAGAGGTGTTTTGGACTCTGAAGGCTCTAGAGAACCCATATTCCCCACCTGGGTATTTTGATGGTCCCCATTTACCAAATTACCTGCAAGTCTGCTTCTCTTAAGTGGGGCCAGGAACAGACTATATCTCTGGAAGACCTAAAGCAAACCATCCCTTCTTCTGGGTCCTTAAAATCCTCTAGATGAGGCTGAATGGATTCCTTGGCAGACACCAAACTGTAAATTCCCACAAAGCATCCATTCGTTAAGCCATTTTTAAAATTCAATTTCTGGTATATGAATGTAATGGAATATTATTGTGCTATAAGAAATAATGGAAGGCATAATTTCAGAGAAGCACAGAAAGACTTGTATGAACTGATGCAGGATAAAATGAACAGAACCAGGAGAACAATTTATAGGATAACAATAATATCATAAAGACAACCAATTTTCAAAGTCTTAGGAACTCTGATCGTTATAATTCCAGAGGACATGTGATGAAACAAGCAGGCTACCCACCTCCTGATGAGGTGATAGACTCTGAGTACAGCCTGAGATAATAATATCTTGGGCCATACCCAATATGGGAATTTGTTTTGCTTGATTATACATTGTTTGTAACAGGGCTTTTATTTTTCTTGTTTTCTGAATTACCAGGTGGAGGGAAGAAGAGGTAGAATAGGAAGAATGGATCTTCATTTGGAAAAACAAAATCTAATTTAAAAAAGAAAATCAATTGCTGACTTATTACTAGACCCTAATTGCTACTGGCTGGGTGGCACGGGGGCATATCATTACCCATCAGAGTTAACTGTTTTAAGTTGGGTAATACAAGATGGTCCTTCTAACAAGATGGATAGAGCATAGGACGTTTCTATTATTACATGGTAATGGCATATTCAAAATGGTGCTCACTCGGGACCCTCAGGTATTAGTACTCATGACCATGAGACCTCCAGTTCTGTCTCCAAGGCTTTGTCTCCTCTACTAGCCCAAAGAGCCCGATCCTATAAGGAACCGACCCTCCAAGAATGCTATTTTACTTGGCTCATTGACAGCTCTGCTTGCTATCAGAGACATGTGCAGTGGGAACTTGGCAGTCATTAATGCAATGACAGAGGATTATCCTGGACAGGGATGGGGTGGGGGTCCTGGTAAGTCCTCCCACTGTGCTGAGCTGTCATGGATGCTGTGTGAGACAGTCATGAGGGATGAGGCAGATAAAATCTTAAGCTAAACTGATTTCTGGGTGGTAGCCATGGGAGTGATTGAATGGTCAGGGCTTTTCAGAGAATAGGTCTGAACAATCAAAAGTCTTCCTCTTTGGAGTCAAGACCAATTGAGAAATTTTGCTGATGCCTCCCACCATTATAGACCTGTTTGTGGTGCATGTTAGTGCCTTTCAGAGATATCATATGATTTCTGCTGAGCTGAATAATCATACAGTACCCTTATAAGAACAGAGATTTCACACTGGGTCCATCAACAATGCAGACACAACACCTTCAATGCTATATTTTAGTGACTGTGGGACTATATGATCTTAATCAAGGATAAGGCAGCTTACTTGTGTTCAACAATGTTCCTTCCATCAGAACTGCATAATCCCACACAGTTCTCCATCTGCCTCTGACTGGCAAATTGATTACACTGACCCTTTTCCCCCTTCTCAGGGCAAGAGGTTTACCCTTCCTGTAATTGACATTTATTCAGGATATGGAATTACAGAGGCAGTTAAGTGTACCACCATGGCAAACATCATCAAAGCTCTTACAGAGCATCTCCTTTCTTATTTCTTCCTCTAGCCCATTGCTTTGGATCAGGGCATCCATTTTACTCTGAAAGAGGCCCAGGATTGGGCTCAATGTCCTCTCATTCACTGGGTTTTCCATCTCCCATATGATCCTCAGCCAGGTAGTATTGCTGAAAATTGGAATGAGCTTTTGAAACAGCAGCTTTCTTGGAAATGGCCAACGAGAGAATTTGTTTTGCTTTACTATATATACAAGGGTTTTGTTTTCCTTTCTTTTTCAGTTGGGGGTGGGGGTGGGGAGGGAGAGGGAGAGAAGGTGGATTTTCATTAATTGCAAAAAAAATAAGTTAAAAAACACCCCAGCAGCTTTGGTGTCATACCATGATTTTCTGAGTTGGGTGTCCCACCTCCCAGAAGCTAGGATGCATGGACACTGCTCCAGGAAACGGCAGGATCTCTTCAGTCCGGTGGTTTCTGGGATCTGGCCTTCAGGCAGACCAAGCTGATGAGGGGGACTACCTTTAGATAGCCCAGGTGAATGCTTTCCCCACTCTACCCCAGCCCTTCATTATTCCATTCTCTACAGGGGTTTCACTTCCTCAGAAGGTCATCTGCATCTTGGGTAAATGGCTCAGGTCCCTCTTAACTTGAATGTCTCCTTTCAGACTTCTTCCTAGAAAGGGTTTGGGGGAACAAGGGATAGGATTGTTGTTAGATGCTTTGTTTTCCAATAACATAGGGAAGATGAAGTGGATTTTTCATAATCACACCAAATATATTCCCCTGGAAGAAAAGGGAGCCTTTATCTGACTGTAGCAATCTTGAGTCTTTGGATGAAGATGATGAGGAGAATCTTCCTCAAGCCCTTGCAGAAGAAGAGGTCACTGCTTGAAAGAGGCCTCTAAGGGGCAAAGCTTTGCCACCAAGGGGTGGATTGTAGTGGGAACATTTATTTTACATAGGCTGGGATGGTTTCCTTTTAAGGAGAAAAGAAGGCCATCCTCGGGATTTGGTTGGCTTGGAGGAATAGGGATATAAAAACCCCAACCTCTGGGGAGTTTGTGTTCCTGAGGTTTGGCAGATTTTCCATTACCCCGCATGATGTCTTTCTTCCCTTTTGTTGTTGCCCTGTTGAATGTGGAGGTAGAGTAGAACCTTCTGTTTTTAATAATTATGCCCTTTTAAACCTTTATTATAAGTAAAAATCATTTTTGTTGCACTTTATGGTCCATGAGTGTTTTATTGTGCTTCAGTCCTGAGCCTAAGTCACTGCACTGGCCTAAGGTAGGCATGGACCGTGATAGCGGGTCTCCCAACTTCACTCTCTCGCCTACCTCCCAATGTTCCTACATACTCTGCTAGAAGAATTCTTCTTGCACATAGATCTGGTCAATTAACTTTTCTCCTCAGAAATATTCATTGTCTTTTCATTGACTCCTAAGTAAAATTACTCTTTTTTTTACTCAACCTGTGGTAGAACCTTCTGAGCTTCAATTGGCTTGATCAATTGCAGTCATACACTTGTATCTTGACCCCAACATAGTGATGCCATTTTGGTTCTCTTCAGGAATGAAAGGATAACAGCCGTACCATGTCATACCGAGCACAATGAAAACCTCTCCCTTACCTGGCCCCCTCTACCTTTCGTACTTTTTCTGACATCACAACTTTTCATTGATGCTAACAGCCAGCCAAACTGAACACCCCTCTGACCCACCCATCACGCAGTGTACTGTCTCTATGCCTTATCACCTCCATCTACCTTTTCCCCCCTTCTTCATCCATGCTTTAATGCCCAACTTAAACCATCTCCTCTAGGAAACATTTCCTGGCTTCTCTAGTCCATAATGACCTTCTCTCTCAGACCCCTCAGCACTTCCTTTTGTAATTTCCTAATTCACTTATCATAAAATATTGTATATTATAAATACATATGTTAGGATTTTATTTCATCATCATGGCATAGTGGAAAACATGAGAGTTTTGGAGACTTGGATTAGAATCTGCTTTATCCCCACCTCTTTAACCTTGGCCTTAATCTCTTTGGGCTTCAGTTTCCTCATATGTAAATTGAAAAGTTTTACCAGATAACCAGGAAGGTTCCTTTCTACTCTATATTGATGGTTCTATGATCCCAGGCTATAAACTTTATGAGGGCAGAGACCATGTCTTCTCTCAACTTTGGTCAAAACTAATCTTATCTGGCATTTCATTGAGCAGTTGTGATATAGGATGACAAACAGGGTCGTTCAACCACTCTTTTTTGTACCTGCTCTATTACTGATTCTTTGCCTAGATGGGTTTCCTGCTATGAACTTTCTTTCTCGGTCCTGGAAAGTACATAGGATTATAGACAGATCGAGAAAGTACCTTAGAGGCCATCTAGTTTAACTTCTTCATTTTAAAGATGAGAAAACTGAGACCCCAAGAGGTTAAGAACCTTGATGAGGGTCATATATCTAGTAAGTGTCTGACAATTTAATCCATAATTATTTTCCCCCAGTCCTTGGCAACTCTGAGCCCCCATCCAGAGGATGATAAGGCACTCTGGCAAAACTCCGAAGGTTTAAATCTCTTTCCTGGGACACTCCCATCAATCAACTCCTTCTAACTGTATTCTCATTAAATGTACACACATTAGCAATGCTTGTAAAGTAAGCATTTTAAGTAAAGAAAGGTAAACTTAAAAAACAGATGTTTCTCGTATCCAGAAGAGACTTCAGAGTCCCATGAGGGAATCTGAGGGAAGAAAGGAAGTAAATATTATCTGCCTTAGGGTGTACAGTCCAAGGAGTTTTCAAGAGGCAGCAATCCTGACTTACCTAGTGCCTAATTACTTACCCCCAACCAGCTTTGCTCCCTGGAGTCTTGGTGGCTGCCTCCACCCTCATTTCTACTCTCCCGACTCTGACCCTCTAGCTTCCTACCTCTTCTCCCTGTTTTGTTGTATCTAGCCTAGCTAATTGGCATTTTTTAGGGGCCACCAGGAATGTGACTACTCTTCACCCAGATAATGCCAACCTCCCCTTCCAGTTCAATCAGGGAAACTTCTTCACACTTCATAAAAGAATAACAGAATATAGGCATATATTAACATTTCATTAGCTGTCCCCTAGCTTTCCATGATCACATCAACTAAGTAGAGGGCCGAAGCTTCAGGGAAATCTATTGATCAGAAAATATACTGACCAATTTTTCCCCATTGTGTCGTATAATCCCCTGTGTAGTGTATAAATCCCTTTAGAGGAGAACTTTATCCTTTCCTTCAACAGAGAACTGATGACCTCATAGGGCAGCCTATTTTCCATTTTCAAATTGTTTTTATTTCTACAGTAGGGATGGGTTCACATTGTGCCATCTAAATTCTGTTATCTTGTTCAACTGGTGACCAATGGCAAACATGTGTGGTACATCTGGCCTGTTTAGAAATTCAAGCTATGGCTATTACACAGAGCAAAGCTAACTGGCCCACATGGGGACTGCACCTATGACCTTGGCCTCATTAGCACCTCTCTTGTGTTCTAACCACTAAACTAACCAGCCTCGGGGCTAGGACTAGCAGGACAGAGAATGTTCTGGAGCAATTCTCCAAACACTGCTTTTTCCCAACTAAATCGTTAGTAGAAATCACCTGAAAGAAGGGGGAAGGAAGCACTAAAAAGCAAGAAATGCATGCAGATTTTCAGGTGGTGGTGGGCAGGGTGGGAAGACTATCAGCCAACAAAATCCAGAAAGTCTCCTGTCCAAAGATAGAAACCTTAACCTAGCCAGGACATACCATCCATCATCCTGACAGGCTGAGGTCTCTGGGACAGGAGTCTGGGTCTGAAACTATG
>NW_027185791.1:14870314-14883388 GCF_028583685.1 Petaurus breviceps papuanus | reverse complement strand
TGTGTGTGTGTGGGTGTGTGTGTGTGTGTGTGGACATGGGTATGTGACGCTCTGAAAAGTGTGTGATAATAATAGCTGACATTTATATAGCCTTTTAAGGTTTGCTAACTGCCTTACATACATTACTTTGTTTCAGCCTCACAACAACCGGATGAGGTCGGAATTATGGACATTATTATCCACATTTTACAAATAAGGAAAGTAAGGCTCAGAAAGGTTTAAGTGACCTGTCTAAATGCCAGAGGTGGAATTCTAAGCCATCTCACCTGACCCCTAGTCCATCACTATGCCTTTCTTCACATACTGCCTTTCTTATGAGAATGTGTATGCATGGGGGCAGCTTGGTGGTCCAGTGGATAGAGCACTGAGCCTGGAGTTAGGAAGATCTGAGTTCAAATCCAGCCTCAGAAACTACCTGTGTGACCCTGGGCAAGTCACTTAATATCTGCCTTCAAGGCATCTAGATGGTGCAGTGGATAGAGCACCAGGTTTAGAGTCAAAAAGACCTGTGTTCAAATGTGGCCTCAGACATTAACTTTGTGACCCTGGGCGAGTCACTTAACCCCTATTTGCCTCAGTTCATCATCTGTAAAATGAAAGGAGGAAATGGCAAACCACTCTAGTATCTTTGCCAAGAAAACCCCATGGCTTGTCCAGAGGGTCATAAAGAGTTGGAGATGACTGAACAACTCAACAACAAAATTGGTGTACATGTGCACGTGTGTTGTATAGACATATGGTTGTAGCGTCTAGGGGCATGTGTGTAGGTGCAGATCTGTGTCTATGTGGACATGTGTTTCCTCCCAGGCCTCACGTGTGTCTTTGCCTCCTGAGCAGCAATTGCTTCCAGGCCCCTTTTGTCCTCTTCACAAAGCCCATGGCATGTTTAAAATTAGGGATGTGGTTGGGGGTGCAGCTCAGTGGAGCCACTCCCCCTGGGGGGCAGAATAGAAATTCCCCAGAGAAAGGTTCACCACACCAAAATGGCAAACAAAGCATTTGGCAAACAAAGCGTTATTGTTCTGAGCCAGTTGGACAGGGTGGGTGAAACTCCCTGTCTGGAGACACACAGAAAGATTTCCTGGCTGAAGGAAGGGAAGAAGAAGGGGGAAGGGTCGTGTCAGGGAATCAGGCGGAGCCTGCCAGCCTGCTAGAAAACATGTTAGGGCACTGACGAGGGGACGTGGTAACTGTTAGAGCTGTGTGATCCTACATGGTCCTCAGGTGATGCCAGGTGGGGAGGGGCACGAAGGAACTCCCAGCATCCTAAGTCCCTACCCTGGGTAGCACAGAGCATACTTCATCCAGGCTCACCACTCTCCCAGTCAGATCCTCTTCCTCGTGTTTAGGCCGATGCTGCAGTGATGTCACTGGCACCACCCCACCAATATTTACTCCTTGTCTGAGACAGCTGCACAGGGCTGATGGCCCAGGAAAGTTGGCACTGGGCCTGGGGCAAGGAATGGAACGGGGCCACCTGTCTAATTGCCTCTTCCCAAACAACAGAGTGACCCGTGCCCAGCGCCACCATGAGTCTGAATCCCAGACATAGCCATCCCTCTAGTTCCTGGAGCTGGACCATATAGTCCAGCCAGACCCCCTAGGCCGAGTACCTTCTGGAGCCCAAAGCAGCAGAGAGGGGTCACGGGGTAGCCATTTGGTCCAGGCTTTCTGGAGACTAGGACACTGTGGGTCTGGGGACTTAGGGATGAGCTAGTTGCCAGAGTTTCATTCCTGGATGAGGTTTTATGTAAATTTCTTTACCCTGGAAACATGTTATAAAGATTGTGTTTCCCCAATAGGCTAGACCACCCCAAGATCCCTGGTGTCCCTGAAATCTCAGTGTACCAGGAAGGTCCTAAAACTTATCAGATCATGAGACTCTGTGATGTGGTGAAAAGTGCCTTAGGATGAAGAGTTATTAGAACTGGGTTTCAATCCCAAGTCTGTCACCATAACCTATCGTGTAACTTTTGATAAGTGAGTGTGTTTCTCTGATTTCTTAGCTTCTGAGGTGTTAAATTGGGAAAGAGGATGAGGTGAAAGGACAGGAATTTGATGATCTCCAAAAGTCTTTCCATCTCAAGCATTCCATCAGATTATCATTCCATGACTAATTTGCTGTGTGACCTTGGGCAGGTCCCCATCAATCTCTCTGAGGATATATTTTCTCAGCTATAAAATAAATAATAGCATATGCCCTGGAGCTAAAAGCCCAAACCTCCCTTTGATCCGGTGGATTGGGTCCCCCTGCTTACTTCACCCCTAAAGAGTCTAGGGGACCTTGAGGGCTGGAGGGCTGTGGTTTTCTAGGACTGTGACTCATGAGCCCCAACCAATGGGATTTCTCCCAGTGATTATCAGTTGGTATAAATTAGCCAGCAGGACTTAATTTTTAGAAATAAATAATTACTGAAGTGGTAAAGTAACAGTACAAAACAACCCAGCCTGCCCCAAATTAAGGGCACATTCTCCCACAAGTACATAGAGTCCAGGGGCAGGGGACTCAAGCTTAGTGTACCTATGGCAAAGGAAGGGAGTAACTCAGATTGTGAAAATCTTTTTGCCAAAGGTCCTTTCTTTCTCCTTCATGGCACCCTCATGAAATTCCCTTTGGGTCTGATGTAACTTCCTGCTAGTCTCCCTCATAGCGTCCTGATGCATTCTTTCCTTAAGTTATCTACAGTTATCCCCTCCACATCTCAGGGGTTAGGGACACCAATGCACCTACAATCTGAAAAATCCGGAGTAAAAAGTTTCTGGCCCCTCCCTGTGTACCAGAGGAGTCTGAATTATTATAGTATTAAAAGATAAAATATGTTGATAGTACACAATACCATACATACATTTTATGCATTTCTGAGTTTCTAAACTCCTTCTGTGTCATCTGCTGGCCTTCAGATGTTATCTGCAGCTTCTGGAAAACTCCCCCAAAATTCCCGTTCAATTTCTTATGTCCACCCACGATAGAGTGAAATCATTATGGGGAAAGTCACAATGTGGAAGGAATACCAGTAGTTGGGTAATGGTGTTTGAGGTAAAGGTCCCCTAGACTCTTTAGGGATGAAGTAAGCAGCAGTCCCTTAATGACTGATAGTCATCTTAACAGTCATTCCCCTGCCAAATCTATTGGTGCCTCAGTTTCCCCACTCTCCTTGGGTAGTTAGCAATTTTTGCTTAGAGAAGAAATAAAAGGCTAATTTATCCTATGCTTTCAGGGAATATTTGCAGGCTATATTGAACTATGGTTCTTCTGACAGAAAGGGTTCTCACTGAATTAGCTCCACTCACCTGTCTCATCTCTCTTTAAAGAGACAGATGATCAGGTTCAGTGAGTGGCTAGGGTTAGGGTTAAGTGTTGTGGCCAAGGGTTCAAAGTCAGTCATATATTAGGGGATAAGTGGAATCTAACTGATGCACGTAAAAGTAAACCCATGAACTTGATCTCATTAACCAACCCAAACTCGGTTTGTACTTCTGGAGATAGATTCTCAGGCTGAACCCCTGAGACTAACTCCTCTTCACATCTTGGATCCTGTGATTGTATCTCTGAGACACTGCCTGGGGTGCATGGGACACAGGGAAAGATGGAAGGGAAGAAAGAGTCCAGGCAGAAGTGTGGGCAAGGCGTGCTGCAGAAGAAATACATCCGCACCTGACCAAATCACACAGCTTTGCTCTGTCCCAGGACACTGAGCCTCTTAAATCCTCCCATCTCCAGTAATATTTCATGGCACTAAGAAAGAACACAGGCCAGTCCTGGGAGGAAAGAGGGTATGTTGAAGTGAGAGACGCCCCTCATTAATGGAGACTGACAACTGAGAGGCATGGAAAGGATGGGCTCTGGGGTCGGAAGCTTTGGTCCCCATTCATTAGCTCTCTGCCCTCCTCCCCACTCCCTTGCCCTACAGTCTTGTAGCACCTCCCCCCTCTCCTAACCTGGATGAGTAGGCTCAGGAGCATGCATCATCAAGAGAAGTAAAGATGGCAAGATAGACAGGGGCCCTGGAACTGAGCTGAGCTGAGGGAGAGGCAGCCAGCACAGGTCCAGAGCCGATGATTGCTTTCTCAGGCAAAGCTGCCTCATTCACTTGAGAGGAAAAAAGACAAGCACATCCATCTTCCTCTTTCTCATTCTCTCTTTCATCTGTCTCATCTTTCTTCTTCCTCCTTCACTGTCCTTTTTCATTCTTTCCATTTGCCCCACATTTCTTTCACCCTCTGTTCCTTTCTTTCTTCCCAATCGCTTCTTTTTTCTCTTTCATTCTCTTTACCTTCCCCACCCAAGTCATTTCCTTTCTCTTTTATTTTCTCTCTTGCTTTAATTATCTCTCATTTAATTATGAATCCTAAACTTAGTATTCAACAAAATACATATTCCTATAAACATAATGAATAAAAACGATTGTACATAAATCCATAATATCCAAATTATAATTTGTGTATATTTATCAAAACAGAGGCATTTTTTTTGTTTCCATGTTTCCTTCTGATCTCTTTTCCTTGTGAGTATTTTTTAGAAAAGATTTTGCTGTTTGCTGTTGCATAGCTATAGGTCCTGATTAATGCAGACAATAAATTCCCCTGAAATGATCAAATTGTTCAAATTTGCACTATTTCCATTGGACTGGTACCAATCACCATATTTTATGCATATGCATATGCACCATAATCATAACTTCAAATATTTCAAATCTGAATACAATCAACTACATCAGGGGGTTCATTATTCGCACTAATTGGAACTTTTCTGTAAAATGTTCAGATTGCGCTAGTTCGTTCTGCATTATTTCCTATGTCTTCCCTGATACCTTTATATTCCTCATATTTGCTATTCCTTTTGGTGTAATAATATCATTAGGTTTGTATACTACTATTTGTTCAACCATTTCCCAGTCACTGGACACATGACTGTTTCAAGTTTTTTGCCATTACAACTAAAACCATTCTGTATGTTTTTGCACAGATAGGGTTTTTTATTCCTTTTATTTACATTCTCTCTCTCTCTCTCTCTCTCTCTCTCTCTCTGTTATTTTGGTTTTGGGTTTTGTTTTGTTTTTTTGCTTTTTTGGAAGGGGGAAGGCAGGGCAATTGGGGTTAAATGACTTGCCTGAGGTCACACAGCTAGTAAGTGTCAGGTGTCTGAGGCTACATTTGAACTCAGGACTTCCTGACCCCAGGGCTGGTGCTCTATAAACTGTACCACCTAGCCACCCTCATTTTATTTACATTCCTAAGTATAGCCCTAAGAGAGGGGTCTCTGAGTCCACTTCAATTCAATAGACATTTATTAAATATCTACTGTAAGCTAGACACTGGGAATATAAGAACAAAAGCAAAATATCCCTGCATTCAAGGGTGTTATGTTCTGCTAGAGGTGTACAACATGCACGTAAATATATAGTATATACCAAGTAATTCTAATAGGGCGAAAGTATTAGTAATCAAGAAAGGTCTTAGGTAGGAGTAGAGGGACTGACCTCTTCTCCGAAGGAGGATGCACTTGGAAGAAAGAGAACACTCTGGACTTGGGGAACCACTTCAATAAAAGCACCAAGGGAGAGCTGCAATGTTGGGTACAGAGAATAACTAGACAGCCATTGTAACTGTAATGGAGATTGTGTGAAGGGGAGTCATAGGAAAGAAGACCAGCGGAAGGCATTAAGTCCCTGGGGGGTTAGCATATTATCCTAGATGCAATAGGGCACCATTGAAAACTTTTTTTTTAAAAACAATTGGGATTAAGTAACTTGCTCAAGGTTACACGGCCAGGTGTTTCTGGGTGGGTGCTAAGTATCTGAGCCCAGATTGGATCCCAGGTCATCCCAACACTAAGGGCCGGTGCTCTTACTTGCTGAGCCACCTGGCCACCCCTAAGCAATTGGGGTTAAGTAACTTGCTCAAGGTTATAAGGCCAGGTGTTTCTGGGTGGGTGCTAAGTGTCTGAGCCCGGATTGGATCCCTGGGTCATCCCGACACTGGAGCCGGTGCTCTTACTCGCTGTGCTACCTGGCCGCCCCCATTGAAAACTTTTGAATAACGAGATCATATGGTTGGTAGCTATGTAGGAATAGCTTGTAGAAACAAGAGATGAAGAGGTAAAAAAATCAATAAGGAGGCAATAAAAGTAGTACATGTGAGACATGTAGTAGAATGGGGATGGATGTGAGAGCTGTGGTGGAGGCAGGATTGTTTCCATGTCTCCTTCTGATTGGATATGGCAGTCAAGGAAAGAGAAGAGTCAAGGGGAGTGGTGTTATCAATAAAAAATTGAGAAAATTTTAAAAAGAAAGGGTTAAGTGGGGGGGGATATAATGAATTTAAAGGGTATGATCAGTTTTGTAACTCTTATTGCATAATACCTTATTGTTTCCCAAAAAGACCACACTAATTCACAGATCAACTATTATCTACCATTGTGCCTACTTCTCTACAGCCCCACCAACATTGAATTATATTATTTAAAAATCCAACAGACAGGGCGGCTAGGTGGCACAGTGAATAGAGCACCAGCCCTGGAGTCAGGAGGACCTGAGTTCAAATCTGGCCTCAGACACTTAACACAAAAACTAGCAGTGTGACTCTGGGCAAGTCACTTAACCCCAATTGCCTTCCAAAAAGCCAAAAAAAATTTTTTTTAAAGATAAAAATCCAACAGCTAATTAAAAGGTTGTGAGGGGGGAATCCTCGGAGTTGTTTTAATTTACATTTCTCTGGTTATTGGAAAATTTGGTCATTTTTCAGGTGGGTATATAGACAATTTATATTTCTTCCTGTAGGAAATTTTTAAAGGAATTTTCTGTTTATGACCTTTAACTACATATCCATTAGGGGATGGATCTCCCTTGGTTTTTTTCTCCCCTTTTTTCCCTTTCTCAGTCTCCCTTTCCCATCATCTCTATTTTTGTCTCTGTTCATTTGCTCTCTTTTTCCCCCCTTCTTCTTCCTTTGCTGTCTGTTCTTTCCTTCTCTCTGTTCCATCCCCAGCCTCTCCCTTGACAGAAGACTCAATATTGTGCAAATGCAACCCCCAGATCCCACAGCTCCTCTCTAGCTCTCAGTTTCGGGAAGGATTTAAGCATCTTTCAAGACCATTTAGATTCCAGTGCTGAGAAAGGAAGGTGATCGTCCCTGGAGAGTTCCAGAAATAGTAAGCTGGGGCCAAGTTTTTTATATCAGCCTGGAAATTAACAAATGCAGCCACCCCAAAGATGAAAGCACATTCGCCATCTCAGGTCTGTCCCTGCCTCTGCAAATGGCCAGGCTAAAAGGTCCCAGATGGCTTCTAATGACACCTCCCACCACGCTAAAACAGTAGTAATGGTTTCAGGAAGAGAAGCATTGGGCCTAAAAGCATTCCCTTCACCCAGGCACAGCTGTGCCAACATTGCTCAGTGCTTATTCCCGTAACCTCTGGCCACATGTGGACTGGGGACATGTGTCTCACACGAGATCCATGCCCAGTAGGGTGGTTGGTCACCACCCCCTCCCCCAAGTTCTTTGCTTTTGGCTAAGTATTTAAAGCAACAACAAACAGCTATTCCCATTAGAGACAGCTAGAGCCAGCCGGAGAAGGGAGCTAGGGAGTACATGTGACTGATCTCTTGGAAAGCAAGGCCTGGGCCCAGGTGGTGGTCTCTGTTCTTTGAGTTGTAGACCTAAGGCTGGCTATAGTCAGAAAAGAGCTTGGTGATGAGACTCTCCTCATGTCTCTGGCCACTGGAGGCAGTGGGAGGCCAATCTCCTGCCATCAGCTCTGGATGAATCTCAAACCCAGGGAGACTCAGCTCTAGGGGGGCTGTTTGGTATAGTGTAAAGCTCTCTGGACCTGAAGTCAGGAAAGATGTGGGTTTGAATGTCTGTCTCTGGCATTTACTAATTATGTGGCTACAGACGAGAAAGACCCCAGGAAAATCACTGACCTCCCTGTGACTCAGCTCTCTCATCTTTAAAGTGAGATAATATATGTAAAGTACTTTGTAAACCCTAAATTGCTACATAAATGTAGAGAAGTTGATCTTTGACTACACACACACACACACACACACACACACACATACCCTCTCCCTCCATAATATAATCACAAAATGTTTACACTATCTAAAATCTTAACCATACAGGTTGATACCTCTATGAGGTGCCCCTAACACTCTCTAATCGAGTCTAGGAAATACCTCCAGGGGTGGGGAACCTGTGTCCTTGAGGCCACGTATGGTCCTCTAGGTCCTCAAGAGCGGCCCTTTGACTGAAACCAAACTTCACAGAACAAATCCTTTTATCAAGGGGACTGTCTAGGACTGTCCTAGACTGACTGAGCAAATGAGTTATGTCCCTGAGGGGCTTAAGTAGCTAAGCCCTAGGGGCAGAGTTTCAGTTTGGTTGGATCCACCTTAGGAGCCTTGACACGGATTCCCTTGGGCGACTTGGGGTTTTCCTTTCCTTTCCTTTCCCCATCAGTCAAGTCGTGTAACAGCAAAACCAGAGAAACCCCATCCAGCTGACCTTCAGAGTTGCCAGTGGAGGCCATGGAGGAAGAGGAGGAGGAGAAGACCTCTGCAAGGAATGAGGAGGGAAATCCTTCCCCGCCACCCCGCTCCATCAGCCATGTAGATGGAAGGGAAGCGATGCGATCGGCAGAAAACACAATCTCTGGGGAGCCGAGGTACACAAGGATACAACAGAGACAGTCACTCAAGGGAGGAAGTGGCTTCAAGGAGCAGGGTCCTTGGCAGCAGAGAAGAGAGTCGGGCTGTGGAGTGGATCACACCTGCGAGCCCGGCAGAGACACTGAGCCCGTGAAAGCTTCATGAGAACTCTACAAGAACAGAAGGGATTTCCAGGTTCAGGTGTGACAGGAGTTGGGAGCTGCCGGTGACACGTGTGCCCTGCATCTATGACTCACTTCATTGTACTCTTCCCCGCCCCCCAGCACTACATGCGTATGGGGGAGGGGGGGATTTTTGTAGCTATGCCATCTTGGTAAACACCTTTGTTGACTGTGTCTCCTCGCTGACTATTCGTGGGGAGTGCACCAGTGAGCTACTTGTGAACCATAGGTTAGAAGTCTGTACCCACAGGGCACCCATCGTGTGCAGTCGCCCTCTGGGACCCAACACTCAGGTGTGAGTGCAGCTCGGGGAAGGTGTTCCATACACATGAATATTAGAGATGCCTGAAGTTCTAGTCCAAAGAACAGGCTCTTCCTCTCCATTTTTAATAGTCCAGTGCTAGTAAAATCTAGGAGAAGGAAACAATAAAGTGTGGCCAGTGTCATTATTATGAACAACTCAAGTTACAAGCCTACTGATTAAGGAATCAAAAAATCAGCAGACTCATCTTTATCTATACTTATATGTGTGTGTGTGTGTGTTTATAGATCCTGCACATATACTATTTTGTTTCAGTCACCTCACCTTCTATGAGTGGGGGGAAGGGAAATGACAGCAAATGGTGACATCGAGGCCTACTGTCATATTGAATTGCCCAGAATCACACAGTTTAGTGCAAGACTGGGACTAGAACATGAGTTTCTAGCCTAGGCATCTAGGGGGCATAGTAGATTGAGCACTGGGCCTGCAGTCAGGAGGAGTTGAATTCAGATCCTACCTGGGTTCCTTACTATTTGATGAACCAACTTCTACAGGCTGTTGTGAGGAGAAAATAAAATGGTGTTTGTAAAAGCGCTTAGCACAGTGCCTGGCATACAGTAAGTGCTTAATAAGTGTTTTTTCTCTCCCTCCCCCTTTCCTGACTCTCAGCTCAGGGTTCTTTGCAACTACACCACCTTGTAAAGGGCAAAATCTACTAAGCCTTGTTGCTAGGAATTTAATTGTTCATTGTGATAAATGCTCAGTTACTTTTTTTTTAGAGGGAGGAAGGTAGGGCAATTGGAGTTAAGTGACTTGCCCAAGGTCACATGGCTAGTTTTTGTGTGTGTGTGTGTTAAATGTCTGGAGCCAGATTTGAACTTGGGTCCTCCTGACTCCAGGGTCGTTGCTCTATTTCACTGTGCCACCTAGCCGCCCCCAAATGCCTAGTTACAGAGGCTAGTCTGGAAAGGGAAGAGGGAACAACAGCTGGTTTAATGGAAAGAGCAGAAGCCTGAGACTCAGGCACAACTCTGACCCTGCTCGTTGTGTGACCTCAAGTGAGTTATTCCCCATCTCTTGGCCTCAGTTTCTTCATCTGTAAGACGGGGGGCTGGACTAGATTAATCTCCCAGATCATTTCCACTGGTAACAATCTATGCTTTTAAGATGGTAGCAGGCCCTGCTAGCTTGTGGCATATGAGAAGTGAAAAGCCAAAGAGAATAAATAACTTGCCCGAGGGTTTTGTTGTCACTGTTCAGTTGTGACAATCTCCTCCTGATCCCATCTGGGGTTTTCTTGGTAGAGATACTGCAGTGGTTTGCCATTTCCTTATCCAACTCATTTGATAGATGAGGAAACTGAAGCAGAGTTAAGTGACTTGTCCAGGGTCACACAGCTAGTAAGTGTCTGAAACTGGATTTGAACTCTAGACGTTGCACTCTATCCACTGTGCCACTAGCTGCTCAGGGTTATTCCCAAATAATAGCAATGCTAGGACTAGAACCCAGGGCCTCCTAAATCCCTGTCTATGACACCAGCATGGCTCTCTGCTGCACATGTCTGAACAAGAGTCTGAGAATGGCCTTCCTAAAAGAGCAGAGGCTGTGGGGGGAGTGATTGCATATTAGGTGATGACTTTCTCTCTGATTGTTCAACTCTAATATACCAGGCTTAGCCACTGGTCACTAACCTGAGAAAATAATAATAATTTAGGTCAGGTTAATAGGCAAGACAGCCAACCTCATTCAACTTAGCTCTGAATTTGTCTTTGCTCTGGCCCCTGTATGCCCTCTCACTTTTTCTGGCCCCAGAGCTGTCCCTTTTTCTATCCCTCATCGCCCATCCCCCTCCTTCCCACATCTGGAAACTCTGCCTCTCATCACCTCCTGTTGATATGGTCTCCTTTTAGGCCCCAGCCAACAGCACATCTTTTTTCCCTAAACTCTCTCCCTCTGCCCCTGTTTAGTTATTTAACTCCAGAAAGTTTCTGGAGACAGATTTTCCATGAAAGAGGCTTTTCAAGTAGGACTAATGCAAACAAAGGGGCAGATACCTCCCAGTGCCTTTGCTCCCCAGGAGAATTCACTTCTTACCCTTTAAAGTTGGGGATCTGTCCTCCCTAGAATTCTCCTGGAATCAGCAAAAAGGAATGTTATCCATCCTTGGTCAACCTTTTGTGGGGACTAGTTAATAATATTCCAAGGGTTCCAAGTCACAAAGGGAATGGGGGATTGCTGATGTGGGCAGGATAACACTTGGGGTCATAGGATCACTTCACCTCATCACTACGCTCTCCCTCTATGATTGGAGGGTGGGGCTAAGAATTCCAAATCTCCATTTAAGGAGAGAGCTCCTAAAACATTTCACTTCTCACCTGGCAGCGCTGCTCTGGGATTTCTCTGCTGTTGGTTGGCTGGTTGATTGTTTGACTTGTTTTAGTTGTGTCTGACTTCATGACCCCATTTGGGGTTTTCTTGGCAAAGATACTGGAGTGGGTTGCCATTTCCTTCTCCAGCTCATTTTACAGATGAGGAAAATGAGGCAAACAGGCTTAAGTAACTTACCCAGGGTCACACTCCTAGTGTCTGAAGTCAAATTTGAACTCAGATCTTCCTGTCTCCAGACCTGGCACTCTATCCAATGGACCACATAGCTGCTCCCAAAGTCAGCTGACACTTCTTCACCATGCCCCCTAGTCAGGTTCTTCCTCTCCCTCTTTTCAGCTTCCTTTTGTGTTTTGTCTTCCCTTTATTAGACTGTAAACTCCTTGAAGGCAGGGACTGTCTTTTTTCATATTTGTATCCCCAGCACTTAGCACAGTGCCCAGTACACAGTAGGCACTTAATAAATGCTCATTGACTGTTAACGATAGAATTTAGAACAGAAAGACACCTTAGAGATATAGCACAACTTCCTAATTTTGCAGACCAGGAAACTGAGACCCATGAGGGCTAAGTAATTTGGCCAAGATTCAAATCACAGGTCTAGGATTTCAACTCAGGTCTTCTGACTCCCTGTCCCTATCTTTCTTCCCACGTCATCCTGATAGGACCAGCTGAGAATTAAAGCAGAATCCCTGGTTTAGGTTAAAAAAAAAAAAGCTAGAGGTCAAGAGGCCAAGAATGTCCCTAGTACTGGGGAGAAAGGTAAAAGAAAGCTATATTTTTCTGGGGTGGAGACAGGAAACATTAGGTGCCTGAGCTCCTGGAGACTCTACCCAGTGGCCTTGGCCTCATGAGGATGAGCTCGACTGGATCTGGAAACACCCTTCTCCCATCCTGCCTTCCTTTCTAATCTGTCATCCTTTCTCATCTCAGCACGTTCCAAGGATCATAGAAGGCCCATTTGTCTTAGAAGATGCTGCTCCAACAGGCTTTATTCCACAAATTGTTACCTTTGGCCTGTCCTCTCCCTCTCCATGTTTGGAACGCATGCCCTCCTAACCTCTACTTCTTAGAATCCCTAGCTCTCTTAAGCTTAGCTCAAACGCCAGCCACTTCTTACTTTATGAGCCCTTAGTAGCTAGTATCAGCTAGATGGCTGGAGTACTGAACCTAGAGTCAGAAAGGCATTCAAATCCATCCTCAGCATTTACTAGCTGGGTAACCCTGGGTAAGTCACTCAACTTCTGTCTCAGTTGCCCCATCTGTAAAATGCCCCATCTAACTCCCAGGGTTGTTGTAAGAACAGTGTGATCTAATATTTATAAAGCCTATATAAATATTAACTATTATTAGTAGTACCTTCAAATTACCTTATATTTCTTTGAAATATACTTTTATCTATATTCAGTTATCCCTTCTAAATCAAGAGGGTTATGGGTGCAGCACTCCACCACAATGTGGAAAATCTGTGGGAAATGTTTTGACCCTCTCTTCATACCAGAGAAGAAGTCTGAATTACCATGGTATTAAAAGATAAAATATGTTGATATTCTACAATACTAGACAGATACATAGATAGTATGTTGATATTACACAATAC
>NW_027185791.1:14866198-14870304 GCF_028583685.1 Petaurus breviceps papuanus | reverse complement strand
TAGATAGTATGTTGATATTATATAATGCTAGATAGATACATAGATAGTATATTGATATTACACAATACTAGACAGATGCATAGTATGTTGATATATAATACTAGATAGGTAGTATATTGATATCATACAATACTAGATAGATATACATATTCATATGCATATATATATGTAATTCCGAGTTTCTAAACTTTTTCTGTGTCTGCTGACCTTTGCATGTCACCTGTGGCTTCTGCAAAACTCCAAAAAAATTCCCATTTAATTTCTTATGCCAACCCTAGATATAGTGAAACCTCAGTGGGGAAAGTCTCGACGTGAAAGGGATAACTGTATAATGTCTTCCCCTGTAAAACTTGAGCTCCTTGAGGGCAGAGACTGTTTCATTTTTGTCTTTCTATAGTCAGCACTTGTCACAGTGTCTAGGACACAGTAGGTGCTTAATAAGTAAATACTTGTTGAGTGGGCACAAAGTAGATACTTAATAAATAATACTCACACAAACTAGAACTTGCAAAACACTTTCCTTACAACAGCCTTAAGAGGTGTTATTGTCTTCATTTTACATATGAGGAAACTGAGGCTAACAGATCTAAGTAACTTGTCTGTGTTCATGCAGCTAGTAGGTGTCAAAGGAGGTAGTATTTGAACCCAGGTCTCCTGATTCCAAGTTTGGGGCTCTTTCCATTGCAACACTGCTTCCGTTGTTTGCTTTTATATATACCATCCTTTGGATGCAAGGCTGATGTTATGAATCCCTGTCATTAGGGCATGTGCTGGGAGTTGTATGGAAATAGATTGGCTCAAAGCTATCCACAGACACAGTTAGCTGACACCTTAATAATTCACATTTACATCATGCTCTAAAGTTTTCAAAGGGCTTTCTATCCCTTCTCTCATTTGATCTCACAAAAAGCCTGTGAGTTAGACTGTATTATTATCTCTTTATTTTCCCCAGGAAAATTTCAGAGGCATTTAGTGACTCGCCCACAAACACTGCCATTTGAAGGGACTTTGGGAGGATTCAAACCCCGGTTGCTTCTGACTACAAGTCCCTTGTTAATTGCCTTTCTGAGATGGTTCCTTGAGGTTAGGGAGTCTGTCTATGCCTGGAGTTGGGTTCAGTGTGTGACTAGGGTTAGGGGTCAGCAGGGCCATGGAAAAACATGAAGTGTACTAAGCTAACCTGGAAGCCAGAGATAAAGGAACAGCCATCTCAGCTCAGAGTTCTAGTTGAGAGTTTAGGCTGTGAAGAGCCTTGGCAATGGGTAGGTTGAGCTTTTAGGAAAACCTAAATTTTACCACAGAGGGAAGCGAAGGAAACATTTCATTCCTCCCCAAGGTTGGAGGGTAGAGTGAGGAAGAAGATGGTGGAAACCCAGATTTGGGAGAAAGACAATGTGGTATAATAGAAAACACTAGACTAAAGAGTCAGGAAACATGAAATCTGTTCCCCTGCCTGCCACAAACTGACTGAATGACCTTGGACACTGTCCCTCTTTGCTCCTCAGTTTCCTTACTTGTAAAATGAAGGGGATGGATATGATCTCTAAGTTCTCTGTCAGCTCTAGTGGTCTGTGTTAGGATTTGGTCTATGACTGGGGCTGGGGTTCACTTTGTGACTCTGTGTGGTAAAGAGGAGGCAAGCTAGAAGAGAAGGGGATATCTGGTAAGAGCAGATGTGGCGTGCACAGGTCCAGTCTCCCAAATACAAATATAGGAACATTCTGGGTAATCTTGGTACCAGCATCAAAAGTGGGAGAAGCAGGCCTCAGTCCTACAGTCCCCACATAGGCTTTCAGCTTTTCCCTAGGTATTTGCTAACTCCACTGTTACTACCTCATTCCCTCCCACTTCTCCCCAAATTCAAATCCCACCCATCTTTCAAATAACCATCTTGGGTCCTATCTTCTCCATGAAGTATCCCCCCAGTGCTTTGTGAGTTCCCCTCCTTGGAACTCCCTAGTGTCTGTATTACCCATAAGGCACTTATCACACACTGTTTGCCTCCTTAGGTCTTTTGAGCCTCAGTCTTTCTCCCTAGCAGTCCTCATAGAGCTGGGCACATAAATAAGTAGTAATCGAAGAAGTTTGATCGTCCAACTTTGCACCAGGTTTCATTGAACTGAGAAAACAGAATCATTCTTAGGCACACATTTAGGAAAGCTGCCTTGCTCTTGCTCAGTCCTGTCCAGCCCTCCATGACTCCATTTTGGGGTTTTCTTGGCAAAGATACTGAAGCAGTTCGCCATTTCCTTCAGCTTATTTTACAGATGAGGAACTGAAACAAACTGCTTTAAGTGACTTGCTCAGGGTCACACAGCTAGTAAGTGTCTGAGGCCAGGCTTGAACTAAGAAAAATGAGTCTAGCTAAATCCCAGCCCATGCCCTAGGACCCACTTGAACAGACAAGGGAGAAGAGATGCTTATTGGGATTCCCTCCTTTCAAACGAAGTAGGACCATCTGATTTCAACTTAAAACTGCTGGAAAGGTAAGCCAACCTATAGAAAGATTAAATGTTCTTGCCCAGGTCACACAGTAGATCTGTTTGAGGGCTTGGATTGGAGGCCCCTCTCTCCTTGTGAGTAGAATATCATAGCTAGAAGGGACCTTAGAAATAATTTAGTGCAAACTTCTCAATTTACAGATAAAAATATATGGACCCAAAAAGGGGAAATGAGTTTCCCAAGTTCCCACAGCAAGCTAGTGGACAGGATCTGAGGTCGGGATTTCTCCAGGCCCATGCCAGAGCTCCACTTGTACTTCATTACCTCTGCCTTCTTCTTCCTGAGCCCCACATATCCTGGGGGTTGCTGGATTTGAGGGTCCCTACAGATTATTTTAAGGAGTGGAGGCAATTTATCAAATATTCTGTCTTGGTCGATATTCCTCAGAAAAGAGGTCCCAGAGTGGAACCAGGGGTCGGGAATGTAAAATGTTATAATGCCCCAAAGATACACTGATAACCTGCTCTGTGGTCCATCCAGGGAAAACAGCGGTAGAGCCGGGCAGAGACTGGGGACCAGGAGCCTGTGAGGCTGGGGGCGGAGGTGGGAGGGGGATGGGGAGAGAAAAGGTGGAACAAGGAAGAGTGATTAGTCAGAGCGGAGCCACTATTGTGGAGAGAAAGAGGGGTGGGGGCGCCGGAGGCGCGCTGCTAGGAGATAAATATAAAAGCTCACTCTCCAGGGTTCTTATCCTTAGCCCTGGTCTACAAACAGGGGCCGGCTTTGGAGAGCGCAGAAACTACAGGGGTTGGGAGGAAAAGGCAGAGAAGGCGTACTAATTGGGTAGCTGTGCCCTCCCCCTACCCCCGACAGACAGACAAACACACAACACACACAACACACACACACACACACACACACACACTAGATGTGAAAATAACCGGGGAAATTTAGAGACAGAGGGAGGGCCCGAAAAAAGGGGGGAAAGGAAAAAAAAAAAAAAAAAGCAGGAGATTAGATATTGGTGGGAATAATTATAAGGGTGTCTGTCATCTGTAGGGAGGGAGGAGGGAGGGGGGAGGAAAGGATGGAGGGAGTGAGGAGGGAGAGACAGACAGACACACACACACACACAGAGCTGTGATGCGATATGTTTCATCTCCCCGCCAGCTGTACCGTAGAGGGTAGAAGGATAGAGGGGTAGAAGGGCTGGGGGCCTGAAGTATGCACTGGGGGTGGGGGGTGGGGGAGCACAGTCTCAGTGGCGCCTGGTGGGAGGGTCGAGTCCAAGATAGGACCAGCCACCGTGAGGCTGGGAACACCAGCCGGAGGGCGCTATCTTCAGCATCTCTCAAGGTGAAAGCTCTTTGAAGCTTGAGAGCTTAGGGACCCTTCAGGTTCCCCCGAGGCTCCCTTTAAAAAGTGGGGAAGTGCTACGTTATCACCCTCCCCGGTCCCCCAATACCCAGAAGCCACCGATTGCTGTCGGATCTGATTTGCCAGCCACGGTCCAAGCTAAATCCCCAAAGATACACAAACCTTGGAGTCCGGAATGCTGTATTTTTCCTGTTTAGTCAGTGCTTCGGACACAGCTGGCTAAGCAGAACCGAGAAAGCTGCAGGTGTGTTATTCTCTCTCTCTCTCTCTCTCTCTCTCTCTCTCTC
>NW_027185791.1:14862435-14864935 GCF_028583685.1 Petaurus breviceps papuanus | reverse complement strand
AAGGATCTAATCTGGCAGCTGTGTTCTAGAAGAGGAGAAGGGAAGAGAGAGAGAGGAGAAAACACAGACCCACCGCCGGAGATCACGGAAGAACAGAGCAGGTATCGTTACAAGCATTATCTTTGTGTCTTTTTTCCTCTCAGTTCATGGAATTCGGTGGGTTTACGATTTTCTCGTTCTCATTCTCTTGCTGTAACTTGCAGCCCTCTTGTCTGGTAGATTTCAGCTTCCAGACGCTGGCTTATTTGGGGGAGGGGTGGCAGGAGTTGTGTATTTTCCTCTCTTCGGTGTTTTGGATTTTCATAAAGCAGCTGGGTGATTGCTGGCTTCCCCTGTATGAAGAGGAATTCTAGGGGATTTTCTTTTGCTTGAGGGTGTCTGGTTGCTTTTTACCACCACCACCCCTCCTCCCCCTCCCCCTTTCAGTTTGTTTAAAAAAAATGTCTCGGGAGCCTCTATCTCACTGGCCTGAATGAGTGAAGCTGACTGAAGGGGCAGGGCTGAGACTTTGGAAGAGGAGGTTTGTGATTGTGTTGGGGTCGTGGGAAGAGGTAAGAAGTATGTGGTCGCTGGGGAACCCAAAGCTGGAAGAAAAAAAACCCGGTAGTTTTGTAGAAGTTGAAAATTCAGCCCAACTACTGACTGCACTGGACCCCGGAGCTCCCAGGCGAGGAATGTCGGACGAGCACTGAGGGTCCTTGTTCTTATCGCCAGCCGGGGCGCTGCTATCGTGAGCGGCCGATCTGTTGTTGTCCCCTAGTACATTCTCTCCTGCCCCCGTCTCCAGCCAATGTTGCTCTGAGCTATATTGCCCCGCTCAGGTTGGCACTTCTCAAACTTACCGGGGAGCTGTGACTTTGCCTACCCTGATGTCCCAGCTGCCGACGCCACTGAATCCCGTTTCTGGTCTTTTCCTCTGGGGCTAAAGGCATCACTAACCACCTCCTTTCCACCATTTGAGGTCGTGCCCGCTCTCTCTAGTCTTCCTCCCTCCCTCAAGCTATCTCTGAATCTGGATTCCCGCTAGAGAGCAGAGCTTTAAACACTTCTCAAACCCTCGCTTCTCGGCCTTCCCCCCCCCCCACTACTTTCTTTCATCCTGGTGAATTTCCTCCCGCAAACCCCAATCCCCGAGGACCAATACACCCCCCCACACGCCCCCAGTGCTCAAACATGAGCGCGCGCCCGTGCGCGCACACACACGCACAACACGGCTCTACTCAAAGACCGAGGTGACAATGAAATCCCCAAGCTCTCACGGTCACAATTTTT
The DNA here is from genome assembly GCF_028583685.1 of Petaurus breviceps papuanus. NCBI lineage: Eukaryota > Metazoa > Chordata > Mammalia > Diprotodontia > Petauridae > Petaurus > Petaurus breviceps. The sequence goes on along the minus strand of NW_027185791.1, from coordinate 14,863,663 downwards.
TCCTGGCTTCGAATCCAAACCAGAATCTGGGTGTCATTCGGTCAATCTAAAGTCATCAACGCGTGTTTTGCGTGTTTTTAGAACGTGGAAATGAATGAAATAATTGGAAACCTCTAAATCGTGTGCAGTATGAACGAGTTTGGGGAGGGGAGGGTGTGTGTGTCTGTGTGCAAGCAGTAATGCATAACTGCACAGGAAAGCCTCGGTGACGGGGGTGGGGGGGGCTGTCACACAATCCAGGCAGGTTTTCTTCTCCCCACGGAGGGCCAGGGCTTTAGGGGAAAGAGCAGAAGACAACTTCGACCCGCAGGGGCACCGGGGACTCAGGCTGGCGTCCCTGGAACTGGAGCGGGAGGGAGGTGGAGAGTGCGGCCCAAAGCCAAGGCGCAAGGAACTTCCTTAGCTGGCTATCACCGTCGCCTAGAATTGCCAGTCCAGATAGAAAGGATCCCAGACGCAGGCTGAAGGGGGTGGCCCGGGGAACCCGAACCCCCATGGACAAGATACGAAGTTGGCTTGGTCCGAGATCCGGGGTGGGGGTGGTGTAGACGAGGGGAGGAGGTCTGAAGCGCGGAGCTGCTCAGCCTCGCTTGACTGCGGCCTGCCCTCCGCCCGCGGTTGGTGGAGGGGGTGAGGGGCGGGGGCGAGGAAGGCTGGAAGAGAAGCGGAGGCGAGCGCAGGAACCAGGGGGGCGGAGAGTCGATTTAAATTGGGCTTAATAGATTCCCAGGGCAGCTCTTTCCGATGAAAGTCAAAATGGGAGGCAAAGCTAGACTCGGCCGAGGGAGCGGCGGGGTTGCATTCAAGATGGTACGCGTCCCGCTTCTCCCACCTACGGCCCTGGCCCCAGCTCGCCCCGAGCCCTCCCCTAACACACTCCCCCCCTTTCCTCCTTTAAGCGGGTGGCGGTGGCGAATAACCCGAAGCCAGAGCCTCAGGCAGTCCCCGGGCTTCAGAGAGAGGCCGAGTACGCCGCGTGATGCGAGTGCCTAAACGGCCCACGCGCAATCACCAGGGGTCGCTTTTTCGATGCGCGAGGCTTTTGTGATTCGAGAACTGTGCAGGGTTTGGACGTCGTCTCTCCCTTTCCCGCCTCCCCCGCCCCCACCGGGCAGCACACCGGTTTCAAGAGCTGATCTGGTCGTGGATGGCCGGGTTGGCGCTCCCTTTTACGTGTGTGAGTGTGTGTGTGTGTGTGTGTGTGTGTGTGTGTGTGTGTGTGTGTGTG
>NW_027185791.1:14829112-14862425 GCF_028583685.1 Petaurus breviceps papuanus | reverse complement strand
TGTGTGTGTGTGTGTGTGTGTGTGTGTGTGTGTGTGTGTGTGTGTGTTGGAGGGAGGGAGAGGAACGGTTCCAACAGGAAGGATGAAAGCTTAGCCAAAAAAGCTCTTCCCCTCTAGTCTCCAGAAGAGGAGGAAGGGGCTGGCATATATTGGAATCTTTTTTTCTCATTTTCTTACTCACTCACACACACCCCAGGAGGCTAATTGGCCCCCCAAATCAGAGATTGACCTGAATAGCCCCACACACTGACATATAGTACCTCCCCAGAGTGTGGGAGAAAGACTAGGGAAAAATCATTGTCTCTGCCTTATCCAACCTCCCCCACTACCAACACACACACGCGCGCACACACACACACACACAGCCTTTCCAGGTGACAAATCAAATGAAAATGAACATCATGGACAGCCTCAAAAAGAAAAGAAGTCACTAACGAGCCTTGGTTTCCCCAGCGTTATTGACTGGCTTCCCCCACAAACTTTGGTCCCTGGGGTAATCTGGAAGGCTCTCCTGGCTCTGACTCCGAGACTGACAAACACCCATTGACTGGCTCACTCCCGGGCACTCTCCCACACACTGTTACAAGGTTTAAGAGCCAGGGCTGAAGCGGGTGGGAAGCAGAGTTCGGGGAGAGGAAGAAGGAAGAAGCAAAAGGTGGTGAATTCACAGTTTCTCCAATTAAACCAAGGGTGGGAAGACCTCCCTTCTCTTCCCCCCCCCCTTTACTTTAAACTGTAATTAGAAGCTGGATATTTTGATTTGCTCTGGAAGGTATATTTGAGTACTCTGCAGACACTGAGAGTAGAATCTTCTGCTTAGGGACAGCATTCTCCTGAAAGATTTAGCTTCTCTAATAAGCTCCCTTCTCCCACCCTGCCACCCTGACTGTGACTGTGGTTCACCACCCCTTCTTAATTCATTTTCCCACCTGCATCCTCAGCTCAGTCTTGAAAATTATTAGTTGAGGAAGTGTCCCATTTCCATCCCCTTGGGGGCCCCTCCCAAGGAATGGGCCAGATCTGTAGAAGCACCATCTCTCTCAGAACAGACTCTCAAAGTTTTGACTGGGGCTTATGGGCTCATCCACAAGCTGCCCTCTCCTACCAGTTTGTACCCACCTCCCTTGGTTATGAAGCTTGGCCTTGAGCCATTGAAATCATTCATTCTCATCCTTATCTCTGAAGGACAAGAGAAAAGAAGGATTACTGTATCACAGATGGGGAAACTGAGGTCCAAGAAAGTAACTTTTCCCAAGGTCACTGAGTGAGTTATTGTCTCCTGGGCCTGGAGCCCAGTCCTTCTGGCTCCCAGCCCTGGGCTCTCTCCAGACCAGAACCATCATTTTTCTCCTTAAGATTGGGAACACTGATCCCAAAGGACTCATGTCTTTCCATTCACCAGGTTCTCCTCACCAGCCCAGCTCTGCCTTTCAGCTAAGGCTGAGTTCCTCAAAGAGAAAACATATGTGTGATAGGTACATACATGTGTGTACATTTGTGTATGCTAGTGTGCATGAATAAGTGTGTGTGTCTGTGATCATGCATGTTTGGGGGGTGTAGGCCTGTGTGTAGGCTTGATGTTTCTCTGTATTGTTACAAAGAAATATATTGTTCATGTACGAAGATGTATGTGTCTACATCTGTATGTGTATATGCAGTAATCTCATATATGCATAATGCTTTCACAAATATCTTTTCTGATCCCATAACCCCCATCCCCAAAGGAGGGAAGTTATTTTTATCACCATTCTATAGGAAATTGAGGTTGAAACATTCCCAAGTTCATCCAGCTAGAAGCTGTGTAGCCAGAACTAGAATACAGGTCTTCTGACTGCCAGTTCATTACTCTTGTCAGAATATTCTGAGAGAGAGAGAGAGAGAGAGAGAGAGAGAGAGAGAGAGAGTGTGTGTGTGTGTGTGTGTGTGTGTGTGTGTGTGTGTGTGCAGATGCACTGGCCACATTTCAGCTGATTCTGGGATCTCTCCTGTTTTCTCTGAGAGCCCAGGCCAGGCCACAGGCCTGGAGAATTGCAAAAGGAGAAGAGTGAAGAAAGGGGTGGGGATACCAGTACAGAGGGCTGTGGAGGGAGCCTCAGATGCAAAAGGAATGGTATGCTGTCAGTGACCATGTTGCAGCAATTCCTCTGAAATTCCTCTCATCCCAGCTTGAGAACTGGGAAGGATTTCAGGCCAAATGATAGTCCTGGGCACTCATCCAACACCCATCCCACTCCTTCCTCCTGCAAACTGCAGAGGGTCTAGAGTCTCATTGCAACCTTTTCCCTATGCCAGGAAGAGGAGGAGAATATCTTCCCATTTCTCAAAGGAGAAAACTGAGAGACTGGGAGGTGGAGTGAGAGTCTGCCTTACAGAAAGAGAAGGTGATCAAGCTAGGAGAGTCTTGACTGATGGAGTGAATCTTGGGGCCTGGGTCTTTGACTGTTGTGTTCCTCCTTGGGGAAATCTAAACTTGAGAGCTTCCCCTCACTGGGGGATATTGGAACAAAAATAGTCAAGCCCACTAAATGGGGAATGGGATCCAGTGGTTAGACCAAGGGACTTGAGACCAGAAGGGGCTAGATGGCTGTAATCCAACTGTGATGATTCCTATCACCTTTTACTTTACCCATTCATAACCTGGAGAGAGGCATCGATTTAAATGGGCCATTTGGGATGAGCAGTGGCTTCTTACCTTCCTGAGTTTAGATATCTTCAGTCCAGATATTCTCTGAGCATGAGATGATGAGGCCAAAGAGGTTAATCTTCCTAAGTGATGTGGGGAGGAGAAGGGTGATGGAAAGAAGAGACTCAAAAGGAAGAAAGGGAAAGAAGGAAGAGAGATATAAAGGAGAAAGAGAAAAAACAAGAGAGAAGAGGAAAAGAGAGCAAGAAGGAGAGAAAGAAGAGGGAGAGAGGAGAGAGAAGAGAGAGAAAGGAGGAAGAAAGGGGAGAGCAAAAGAGAGAGAAGAGAGAACAGCGAGGGAAAGGGGGGGGGATAGAAAAAGGAAGCCCTCCTCTGGAACAAGCCAAGCACTCTTATCACTGAACCCTGACCCTTCCTCCTCATTCCCTCATCCCCAAAGCAATCATTAGAACAGGAGGCAGTGGGTGTACCTTGTGGCCCAGCTTGGTCAGGCTGGCCCTTTTACAGTAGCAGTTGCCAAGGGCCATTCCATGGAAGAAAACAAGTGAGAAGCAGCAGAAGGACAGGAGAGAGCTTGCAGCAAGCGATCCATGGCCGGAGTGACTGCCCCAGGGGCCACTGCTGACTTCTCCTGGGCTCTGGCTGGGGCTGGGGGAGGGTCGAGGGAGACACCTGATTCTCATGCACCGAGGCCCTTGGCAGATTCCCTCTGGGCCAGGTATTAATGTCAGTGCCCTCTGTTCCCAGTTCTCCTGGGGAGGGGGGCAGCAGGCCAGCTTCAGGGGAGGTGGAAAGATGGTTATTGTCTTGACTTACCATAAGAGGACAGGAACATTCTATTCCTTCCCTTCCAGCCCATCCCTTTGGCTTCTGTGTTTTCGTATGTGTCTCTCTTGTGTGTCTGTGGGTACCTCTTTATGGATATGTGTGCCTGTTTTTGCATGTATCTGGATACATCTGCAGTTGTATCTCTGTGTATATGTATGTGTATGCCTGGATTTACATAAGCATGTACCTATCTTTGTATGTTAGTCCATGTCTCTGTGTATAATTATATACGTTTGACTGTAATTCTGTGTTAGCCTGTGTTTGAGTCTGTGTGGATGTCAGTGTGTATGAAATTGTGTATGTGAATCTGAAAGCACACTGAAAAAAGTATTTTCATCTATTTATCTTTGTGTGTACATGTGTGTATATATATACCCTTCTGTTAGTCTGTTCAAATTTTGTTTATATATTTGTGTTTATGTGAGGTTGTGTACGTGCATAAATGTGTGTATGCATGTGTATGTTAGTACCCCAAAGAAAAAGGGAAAGATCAAGAATCTGCTTTTTGTGTGGTTTTCAAGGCTGACGATATATGGTTGAAATCAGGGAGACCTTGGTGGGGCCAGGGAAGGGAGAAAAGGGGAAGCAAAGGGAAATCTTAAGAGAACATCTTCTCTTTTGTCTCCAAGGAGATCAGCCTGTGAAATGATCCACATGTTAATTAAAAATTATTATATCTTGATTGAGCCATTCCTGTGCACATCCCACTTGTGAAGAGGAGAGGGAGAGAAAGGAAAAGAGGAAGGGAGGGGGAGAAAGGGAGGGAAGGAGATAGAGACACAAAAAGGGAGGGAGGGAGAGAGAAGAAAGAGAGAGAGGAGGAGAGAGTGAGAGAGAGAGAGAGAAAGGGAGGGAGGGAAAGGAGAGACAGAGAAAGGGCAGAGAGGAGAGAGAAAGAGAAGGGGGAGAGGAGAGAATGAAAGGCGGAGAGAGAAAGGGAGAGAGACAGAAAAGGAGAGAGGAGAGACAGAGAAGAAGGGAGATGGAGGGAGACAGGAGACAGAGACAGAAACAGAGACAGAGAGAGAGAATGTCAGGGTTGGGAGGACTTTAAGGATTATTTAATCAACCTTCACCATCACTACCCCTCCATTTCAACATTTGAGGAAAATGAGGTAGATAGTGGGTCACTGAATTGCCCAGGGTCATATATCAAGTTAATTGGCATAGCCAGAACTCAGATTTCCATTCCAAGGCTCATCCCGTCTTTCATATGAAGGGATTTTCCAGGGAAGGCTCTGAGATTCCCTCACTAACTACTTGCCAACCTGGCCTAGCAGCTTTCTACATGGTGGGCAAAGTCCTTTTTGGTAGCTTCAACATATCTAAAATAGAACTTACATTTCCCCCCAAACCCACTCCTTTTTCAGACTTCCCTATTTCTGTCAAAGGCAGATAGTAATCTTTCCAGTGTTCTGGCTTCTTCGCCATAGAGTCTGCCTCGACTCCTTATTCTCACCTACCCCACGTATCCAATCAGTTGCCAGATCTTATCAGTTCTGCCTGTACCATGTTCTCACATATGTCCCCGTCTCCTCACTCACATATCCACCACCCTAGCTCAGGCCCTCATCACCTCAGACTACTCTCTTACCTCTCCCATCCGTCTTCTGCATGGCTGCCGAAGTGGTTTTCCTAAAGCCCAGTTCTGAGCCTTACTCAATAAACTCCAGTGTCTCCCAGCTTTTTCTAAGATTAAATATAAACTCTTCTGTTTATTAAGATCATTGTTAAGCGATTAAATATAATTAAGATCATTAAGATATTAAATATAAACTCTTCTCTTTGGCTTTTCTGAAAGCCCTTCCGAGCCTGGTCCCAACCAAATTCTCCAGTCTTCTTATACATTACTGTCCTTCTTACAGCTTATAGTCTGGCCATATTGGCCTTTGAACTATTTATCACACAGGTGATCTCCCATCTCCATGTCTTTGCACTGACTGCCCTCATTCTTGGGATGATTTCCCTCCTTCACTCCACCTCTTAGAACCCCTCATTTCCTTAAAAACTCAGCTGAAGTACTATCTTCCACAGGAGACCTCTTCTGATTACCCACAGGTACTTGTCCCTTCCCTTCCAAGTTAACATATTTATTTTGCCTGTATTTAGGATATACTTATATGATGGGGTACTCAGTGGTACTTCCTGGTCTGTGGGCTCCTCCTATGGAGGTATTTATATATGTGTGTGTGTGGTGTGTGTATGTGTGTATGTATATATGTATGTATGTGTGTATATATGTGTATATGTATGTGCATATGTATATATACTCTGGTACATACCAAGGGGCATGTACTGTGCTCACTTTCTCTAGGACATATGCTCTGGCCCCTTTCCAGATGGACTACTATGACCCTTTGCATGACATTCAGGAGACTATTAAGAACTGGGCCATGTAAACTTTGTTGAGAAACTGTGATACAGTATCTTGGTGGAGGTACCTGAAAGGACAATGCTTGAGCTTCCCTATGCTCCACAGAACTACATGGCTCTCCCTAATTGGCAAAAGCAAGCCAGTTGATTTGTTGAAGACAGTGAATACTTAAGTGTGAGGAGAGCATAATGGAGATAGTCAGGTAGACCGAAGTGATCTCCTGGACTGGGGTTCCTCCCATAGAGCTGGGCATATGCCTTAGTCCTTCTGTGTATAACATGTGCTCTGGCCTCTTGCTGAAGGACGTGTGTCTTGTTGAAATGACACATGGATCATATGATGATTGGTCACAGAGGTGATGCCTCCCAGTTGGTCACCAGTAATGGGAACTGCCTCAAAAATGATTGGCGATAGAATGATGAGGAACTGCCCTTGGTGGCTCTAAGAGGAAATGAGGAGGTCAGTCCCTTGACCTGGGATTCTTCTAATACTCTTGGACTTCTAGTGTGGGTGGGAATGAAAAGGACTTCTTTCCTCCTCTTTACCTTCAGTGGCAATGGTGACAATGCCTGCCCCTTACAGCCTGTAATTTCATCAATCACATGGTGATGACCACGTGTGCTTGCCTAGGTGAGCCCCAGTCTTTGGCCACCTTCTATTTTCTCCTTTTTTCCCTGAGCACAGGCCAGTGACCAGAGATCCTGAGAAATGGATGTTTCCAGTCTTTACAGTAACCTTGTGAGGTCAAGAGGTCAAGAGTTTCTGAGTCAGGTGCTGTCTATCCACCAGGAGGTGATTCCTGAAACAGCACCAGTTCTCAGAGAAGCACCATCACCAGGAAGATGCTAATGCTGAAAGGATTAAGAAAACTCAACCTGCGCCCTGACTGGCCAGATCTGGACCTTGTGAAGGGTTCCAACTGGGCAGGACAAAAGTGAACGAGAAAAGCCTCAATATCTGTTCAGCAGTACCATGAAGTTGTCCTTCCTCCAAAGAAAGTATAATGAACGTGTTTCTCTGTATTTGTTAAGGTGTACCTTTGAGTTCTTTTCTGTATTAAACATTTTCAGTAGTAAAGGAAATAAAAGTAAATTCCTAACATATCTGATAGCTATTTTGTACATTGAGTACTGTTTCTAAAGAGGGCCAGTTACCCACTTTGGGGGGAGACATGCGTCATCCATAACTAAGTTTTGATTTAAAGATTTCTCCTCTGAGTTCTGCTCCAGGATAGGAACTAGCCAGAAAGAAAAATTAGGAGGAGGCTAACTCACTCCCCCGCTACAAGGATGAACTCCATCTGCATGAGTCCAGAGTTAGAACCTCTTGATGGGGGATTGGGAGGTCAGGTCTCTGGTAAAATCTTGCAGACTTTTCTGGGATTCTCATTTTCAGATGCCCTAATAGTATAGGGATCTTTAAGAAAAAATTAATGTAGCAGCCCCTTTGGGCTACCTTTCTACCTTGCACTTTGAAGGCTGGGTCCCTCAGAGAACTTTTAAAGCTATAGCTCATGAGCCCCCATTGATGTATCTGTCTTTACTCTAGTCAGCCAGAGGATATAATTAGGACTAGACAAAAGTACTTATTGAAATAGTATAGTAAGAATAGTAGCAATACAAAATACATCCTCCACAAATGTAGGGTGGACTTTCCTACAAATAGCATTGGTAGAAAAGTAAACACATAAATTTCAAGTCGAGAGGCACACACATGTAGACAACTCATGTGACCAAAACAAATGACCAAAAAAAGCAATTCACACATCTGATGCAACAGAGCTGACATTCTTACATTTCTCCCACTGACCTTGACCTCAAAGTCTATACTGGATGCTGCCCCACTACTTGGCCTTAGTCACCACTGCCTCCAGCTTCTGACTTAAATGAAATCTTGACCTAGATAGCGCAATGTCTTTTCCCAGAAAACACCAGAAACCCTTCCCTAGAATTAAAAGGAACCTAAATTCTATGGTCTACCATCTCCTGAGAAGGATCCCCAGTCCAGGCACTAGACCATGGACTTCTCTCAAAAACTTGTTCATTCTGACTACAGCTGGACACCCAGGCTTGCACTCTGCTGTCTCCTGTGTCCACATACATCTGCTGCAAAATGCCATTGCTCATAGTGGGGGTGGATGGAGGAGGAAGAGAAAGAAATCCTTTGGCCTCCCTTGCTACATTCTTTAAGAGGCACAAAGGAAAAGGTGAAGAATGCGGAGTTCTTCCATAGCTGTCTTCTCCACACCCAGAGCTAATTGCTTTCTCTTTTGACTGACTCCAAACTCTACCAAAGCTATCTCTCCCCAGAGGAAAGTTCATTGTCTTGCCAAGCCTCACCTAGTTTCCTGGCCATTTCATATGTAAATGAGCCAATCAATGTCCAAATGGGCACACCCTTTATGAGGAACAAATGGGCCAGAGTTTGAAAGGGACCTATCCTTTCATCTCATTGTCTTTGTTACCTGCCCCATATAAATTCAGTCACTCAAAGTCTGACAAGCATGACTTTCCCCTGGTTCTCTCTGTTACCTAGCCCTCACATCCTGCAATTTTGTCAAGTGGACTAGGGGGACTCAATTAATCAGGAATCTCTGATCAACCCCCTGCTACACCAGTATTTAGTATTTTTCTTTTGTTTTCAGACTGTAATTAGAGTTTTATGATGTGTTTCCTTTACAAATCAGGCCAGTTGCTTTGAGATAGTTTTTGCATGGTCGAATGCTTATGTAGTCAGTCCCCAGAAAGCATTTATGTAGCACTGACTGTGTACCAGGCACTATGCTAAGTGCTAGGGATATAAAAGGACTCAAAGTCTAATGGGGAGGCAACATGCAACCAACTATATAGAAATAATACCTAGACAGGATACAATAGAGGTCGACAGGGGCAAGGCCTTAGGGGGATAGAGAAAGATTTCTTGGAGAAGCTGGTATTTTATCTAAGACTTGAAGGAATCCAGGAGACAGAGGTGAGGAGAGAATTCTAGGCATGGGTTCAGCCAGTGAAAATGCCCCAAGTTGGGAGATGGAGTGTCTTGTGCAAAGAACATCAAGGAGCTCAGTATCACTGGATTCTAAAGCTGGCATGAGTGAAAAAAACTGGAAAGTTAGTAGAGGGCCAAGTTAAAAAGGGCTTCAAATAGCAGACACCAATAGATTTTAAATTTTGGTTCTAGAGGTGAGAGGGAGCCACTGTCATTCATTAAATGGGAGGGGAGGGGGTCGATAGGGTATATAACATGGCTAGACCTGCATTCAGGGAGATCATTTTCACCTACTGAGAATGGGATTGGAATGGGGAGAGACTTGTGGTTGGGAGAGCAACCACCAGGCTATTGTAGTCATTTAGGAATGATGTGATATCATGGTCCATGAGGGTGGTGACAGTCACAGGAAAGGAAAGGACGTATACTAGAGATGCTACCAAGAGAAAACATCAACGGAGCTTGGCAACAGATTGGATGGGATGGGGGGGGGCCGTGAATTGAGGATGACACCTAAGTTGTGAGCCTGTGTGACTGTGGGGTTGATGGCACCCTCGGTAGTAATAGGAAAGGCATTGGGGGGAAAAGACACAGAGTTCAGTTTTGGACATGTTGGGTTTAAGATGTCTATTGAACATCCAGTTCAAGGTAGATAATAATAGTTAATAGAAGACCTGAGACAAGGTCGGAAGAGAGTTAGGACAAATAAGTAGATCTGATTGAATCCATGGGAGTGGGAGACATCACTGGACCCAGGCCTGAGCCTTGGGAGAGCCTTTGGTTAATGGGTGTGGTCTGGATAAAGATTCACAAAGGAGGCTGAGAAGGACTGTAACTAGGACACAGCACTATCCTAACCCTAGAGGAAAGATAGTGTCAAGGAGACGAGGGTGACTGACAGTATCAAAGGCTGCAAAATGGTTGAGAAGCACCGGGAAAAGGATATTAGATTTGGCGATTAAAAGATCATCGGTAATTTTGAAAGTTATTGAAGTAGGGGCAGCTAGGTGGCGCAGTGAATAGAGCACCGGCCCTGGAGTCAGGAGGACCTGAGTTCAAATGCGGCCTCAGACACTTAACATAAAACCAGCTGTGTGACCTTGGGCAAGTCAATTAACCCCAATTGCCCTACCTTCCCCCTCCAAAAAAAGCAAAAAAAAAAAAAAAAAAGAAAGTTATTGAAGTCAAATGTTGAGGTTAGAAGCGAGACTGAAGGGAATTAAGAAGAGAGTGAGAGCAAAGGAAGTGGAGATGCCGATTATAGACAAGCTTTTTCAAAGAGGTTAGCTACAAAAGGGAGGAGAGTTAGGGGATGTTAGCTAGCAGGGATGGATGGATGAAGAGAGGGTTTTTTAAGGCGACATGGATGTGTTTGTAGGCAGTAGGGAAGCAGCCAGTAGACAAGAAGAGGATTAATGAGAGAATGGGGATGATAGAAGGGGCAGTCAGCTAAAGAAGACATGATGGAATGGGATCATTTGGACACATAGAGGAGATAGCCTTGGTAAGGAAGAGAGGCCACCTCCTCATGAGATGAGTGAAGGAGGAGCTGGTTGTAAAATGCATATACATGGTGTGAGATGAGAAGGAGGCTGAAGAGAGAGTTCTAGGTGAATGGCCTAATTTTTTTCAGTAAAATCTGAGTCAAGGTTCCCAGCTGACAACATTGAGGTAGGGGAAACTATGGAAAGGTTTAAGGAGATGAAAAGGTTTGGAAGAGCAGCTGTGGTAAGTGGAATAGTGAGTCAGTTAGGGAGATGTAAATGGATTGCCATGCCACAGTGAGGGCCGGGTTGGGATTATATAACATAAATTCCTAGTGGATCCAGTCAGCATGGTTTCATGATTTTCTACTGCTTTGCATATGAGCAAAATCAGTGGATGGTGGGAGTAATTGAAAGCTGAGTCTGGGCAGGGCAAGATCAGGGATAGCTTCAGGGAACAAGGAGAAATTAGGACAGCACAGAGCTGAATTGTTTCACCAAAGGATTAAAATGGGAAAGGGAAAATGCAGCCAGTGCATGGGTAATGGCCAGGGAAAGAATTGAAGGGTTAAGGCATTAAGTTCATAGTGAGGATAAAGAACAGGATTTTGAGGTACAAAACAGAAGGAGAAGTGGAATGGCAAGAAGTGATATGGGTTGTATTACTGGACCATTATGAGTATGGAAGTTGATACAAGGGGTCTGGATGTTGCATCCCTGGAATTCTGGTGCCTAACAATGAACCTAGAGCCACACAGAGGACTCATCAGAGATAAGGTTATTGAGAGTCCCCCGTTATGCACATTCATTTTTTAAAAAATTTTTTAGCAGATCTAGAATGTTCTCTGTGCTGTAGCATGAATTCATACAACTTGTCTGAGATCCTTACCAATGGTATGTTCATAGCCAAAGGTTTGCCTGAAGGCCTAAAATCTCAGTCAGCTTCAAGTCAGCTCCTTAATCCTTTTTGGGTGGCCCCACACATCTCTGAGGCCTTTCTTAGTTTCCTTGACTTAGGTTTTTAAGCTAGTCTACTTGTTCAAGCTTGACTTTGGACTTCAATTTGGAATGCTTTATGTGCTACAAGACTCCAGTGGAGAAAATTTTTTTTTCTTGACCTCCATTTGTAATACCCTGTGGTTTTATAGAGATCCATTGTATTGGATTGTCTTTGTGCCAGAAGGACCCTTAGAAGAATTTTCACCCAGGATAATTTAATTTATCACCTGAAGGTGAGGAAGTGACGTCCAGTCAACCTCAGGTGTCCAATTCCTGTTGGAAAAGCCTTACTTTGTGCTCAGGGCCCATTTGGCATCAGACCTTCCTTCTAAGAGAGGAAATTAGTTTTCTCTTTTTTTTATAAGTTTATTTTCTTTATTTTTTTGCTGTTCCAATTTTCTTTGGGTTAACCCAAACCTTTACATGCCCCAGGATTGGCAATAATTTATGAGAATTTTGAAAAATGTTATTTGGTTATTAAATTTGCAAAATCTGATATTTGGGGGTTAGTATAATCTCCCAGCTCACCAGATATGGTAGACCTGGACCCTCCCAAAATACTATTAATTTTTCTATTTCCATAAAACCTTGCCACATAGATTGTCTCTAGTCTCTAGTGAAAGTTCCTGAGAGAAACATTGGAAAGGACAACACGTGAGTCTCCCCAAAGTACTAGACAGACATACGCAATTGGGAATACAGATAAATGTGCCCAAAGTACCCAAATTTATTTGTGAGAAACAGTAATATGTAACTTGTGGTAGAGTTTGGGGGTGGGGGGGAGGTTGATCAGGGACTTCCAGTTTGAGTCCTGAGCTTGATCAATTAAATTACAGAGTATAAGGGGAAGACAATAGAGACAACGAGATCTAGATACAAGATTTCAGACTTTGAGGGCCTCATTTGCACCTTTGGAATAAAGAGGCGACCGACCTTTAGATGAAGGTAACTGATGATTGGTCAAAAGGACCAGCCATACCCCTTTGTAACATAGATCAAAAGCAATGGAAAGAGCTGGGAAGACACCTAGCTTTGGAAGAACTCAGTTCTTGAGAACTTAATCTTCACTTTTTCCCTTGCATCTTTTGGAGAGTGCAGCAATGGGGAGGGAGGAGTTTTCTCTTCTTCCTTCCCTCCTCCCATTGGCGGAGTTATCTTATAGAAGTTTATGGCAGCATCCAGTGAAGCAAAGTACAGAAGAAAAAGAAGAGAGGAGAGAAAAGAAGAGAGAAGAGAAGAGGAGAGGAGAAGAAAGGAAAGGAGAGGAGAGGAGAGGAGAGGAGAGGATATTCAACTGCCTGAGTCTCTAGTCCTGCTGTTTCCCATTCCTTTATAGCTTTGGTTTGTTGTTCTGGGTGAGACCAGTGACCCCAAATTGCCTTTCTGGGAGTCCTGGGAGCATGGCACTGCGCACACAACTCTGAGTGGTTCTAATGTCTCTCTCAAGGGGTAGTGTCTTCTCCTTCAGGAACACAGGATTTGAGCACCCACTCCATATGAGAAAAAAACCTTCACTTTAACTGAACTGCTGCCTTTAATTGTTTCAGAGATGAAGAGGGAGACTAGCTAGACCACATCAGGCTTTCTTAGCCTAGGCCAAGCCTGCTGTGAAGCGACCATGTTGTCATTGCTGCTGCTGCTGCTGCTGCTGCTTTTACAAAGCCACCTCCTTCTTGATCCACGAAACATGCCCAGCCTGTGGCCCAGCAGATGTCTGGTCATTCATTTAATCATTCAGTGAGCACTTGTGACACACCCAGCCCTGTGCCAGGAGTCAAAGGAAACGTAAAAGGATTATGAGGAATGGTCCTTGCCCTAGAAGAGCTTATAGTTTAGTGTTTCCTATGTGTGTAGAGCAGGGAACCTCACACTGGGCTTGTAGTTTCATTCATGTGAAAAAGTACTGCTGAGAGAGTCGGAGAGTGTGCTAAGCCTCTTGTGTTAGATGAGCAAACTAACAGGCAAGGGAATTAAAATCACAGAAAGACCTTGGTTCAGGAACAAGTGAATAGAACTCACAGTCCTTGGGCTTCCAGTCTTCAGCATAAAACCACTGAGCTCCAGAGCCCCAAGGGGAAGAACCATCATCCCTTGGGCCTTCTCTGTTTCAGTTGGGTTGGGTGGGCAGGAAGTGGGGTTGGGAGTGAGAAAAGATGACAAGGGAGACAGAATTCTATGAGAATGTGTAAGCTGCTCAGATGTGCCCTTATCAGAGCTTAAAGATTGTGAGGCCTCTCTCTTGATTGCTTTCTCTCTCAGTCTTAATATATACACATACCCAACATACATATATCACATATATGTATATACACTTTATACACTGAATGAACATAATACATATACGTGCAAGTAGTACACAAATGCAAATACATACCACATGCTATGCAGGCATACACTTATGTGTGTGCCCACTCAAACACTATATAGCTAAACTTGAAACCTAGTTATGTTTATGATTAACTAGATAATGTCAGCACTATCCAGAATACACGCATAGCTAAGGGCACAATTATCATAGAGAAAAGAGCTTTCCTGAGCTTCATATTAACCCACCAAATTCTAGTGAGATAATACTTGTGCCTGGCACAAAGTAGGCATTATATTTAGTAAGCCTTATTCGAAGCTGAATTATTAGACTGCGAGAGCTGAGAGGGGTCTTGGTATATCTAACCCCTCATTTCATAAAGGAGGAAACTGAGACATACAGAGATGAAGGGAAATACTCAAGGTCAGACAGCGTATCATTGAGAAAGTTGAGATTAGAACTTGGGTCTTTTGCCTCCCCATCCATTCATTTTTCCCTTATGCCATACCTCATGACCTCAAACCTCAGGTTGGACATTGACCCAAAAGTATAACATAAAGTCAATTAATCTTGACATTTACCAATCTGAACATTATGTCTATGTTTGGCTATGCTTCCTATATTAAAAGATGAAACTTCTTAAAGCCATTACTATGACTGTATGTGGCCGTGGCCCTCAGGGCTGATGTATGATAACTGAAGAGTCTTATTTTCTGATTCTGCTCCATGGCCTCAGTATGCTCTGCTGGTGTCTGTTTATGATTTTGTCCCATGGACACATGGTTTCCCTGTCTGATCTGGGGCTCCGCAGGGGAAAAATAAGAACAGCTTTCCCTCTCCTGTGCAAAGAGTTCTTAACTCTCATGTCCAAAAGACTCCAGTTAAAATGCAAATATGTTGTATTGAAAGAAAATACTAATGACATCATTAGCATCTGGTAACACTTTACAGGATGAATTTAATCAATCAGTCTCTATTGACCACTTGCTATGGGCCCAAGTTCTGTGCTAGGCATTGTGGCAGATAGAGCAGAAGTAGAAGATGCTATTAGAACTTGCACTGGATTTTAAAGAATAGATAGAAATTGATTGGTAAAGGTCAGAAGAGAGATTACTCCTGGTAGAGGATGAACAAAAGTATCCAGGTGTCAGTGAGCATGACATTATTTGTATTATATAATACAACAATACAATATTATATATACAGTACGATTAGTATATAATACACTGTTGACAGGGAAAAATTATAATTTGTTATTGGTCTCCTATGTTATTTCGAGGGATATACTGGCTCTCTGCTTCCTAGGGACAGGGATCTTACCCATACGACAACTGTGGTGGAAACCCACAGCAGTTAATGTGAAAAAGACGTGAGGTTTTAGTTGAACACAAGCTCGGTGTGAGTCAGCAATATGCCATGGCAGGCCCAAAGGCTAACATAATTGTAGGCTGCATTAATGAATGTCTAGTGTCCAGACTGGGGAGGTAGGGAAAGGTCTGCAGTGGGGGTGCTCCCTGAGGAAGGCAAAGCCAGAGAAGGACCTTAGGCACCTGAATCAGGGATTACCACAAGAGAAGAGGGATTGGAGAAAGAAGGATAGAGAGACATTTATTTCGCAGTTTTGTCCCAGGATGGTCCCGCCCACTCATGACATGATTTAGACCAAGACATAGGTCTGGATCACTGGAAACCAAGAGAGGTAAATGCTGCTTCCAACCTCGGTCTGTTGACATGAGTCTATTCACAGTAGTATCTACTTCAGAGGAGCCAAAGTTTCAGATCAGTGAGGTTTTACAGCACAAAAAGGGGAGTCAGGAGATCTGAGCTCTAGTCTCCGCTCTGATGCTGGTTCACTGTGACTCCAAATGAGTCATTTAACTCGTCTAATCTCTGCTGCAAACCACAGCATCCCTTCCAGCTCTCATATCTTGCTATTATGAACCAATCAATCCATAAATATTTATTAAGCATCTACTATGTGACAGGCATTGTACTAAGTGCTGGGGGTACAAAAAGAGACAGAAGACAGTTCTGTCCTCAAGGAGCTTATAATCGAATGGACTGCCATCTAATTACAATCTCATACCAACATATGGCATAATAAAGAAATGACTTGATATTTCTATGCCCCCTCTCCTCCAAAACTCATTATGCAAAGAATCATAGAGTAGAAAGGATCCTGAAAGTTCTGGCCTTGCTCCTTTCCCACACATCATCTCATCACATATGCCCGCCTAGCTTTCCTTAAGGCTGAGACACAGAGGGCAACATGATGGCTATTATGGGTTTGGGAGGTCATGGAAAGCCTCATGGAGGAGGTGTGCCCTGGAATATGGCATTTGTGAAAGAGAAATAGAAAAAGCATTTCAGGGGATTTTTGTTGGGGTGTTTGTTTTTAAGGGAAAGGGAGTCATTAAGGCTTGGAGGCAGGATGGTACTTGGTGAATAATGGCAGATATTAAAGAGACGAGTCTGAAGTAGTCAGTCTAGATACTGGGGAGAACAGGGAGCTCCATCATGTAAACAGGCAAGTACCAGATTAAGAATTGCCTTGAAAATCAGACAGAGGGATTTTTAGCTGCCTTCCGTGTGTATCGCATGAACATCCATCTTCTTATTAAATGTATTCTGATGCGCTTTTCTTTTGCTATCAGTCACTTCTTGGTGAGCCCCCCTTACCCCCATAGACCTCCCTTGCAACAAATAAGTATAGTAGACTAAAACAAATCAATATATTGTCCATGTCTGAAAATACGTGTCTCCTCCCACACCTATAGCTGAACAACTCTGCACAGAGGTAGAAATAATATTTTGCTATCCATTTCTGAAGTCGTGATTGGTCACTGCATCAGTCAGAATGCCAAAGTCTTTCAAGGTCATTTTCCTTTATATTATTGTGCTCATAGTAGAAATTGTTCTCCTGGTTTTGCTTGCTTTGCTCTGTATCAGTTCAACAATTCTGGAATGTAAACTCCTTGAAAGTAGAGATTGTTTCTTTCTTTGTGTTGGTATCCCTACCACGGTGACTGGCACATAGTTGGTGCCTAATAAATGCTTGTCCATGAAGTACCAAATTTTTATAAATTTTTTCATGTTCATAGTTTCTTATAGAACAACCATATTCCATTAATTCATGTATTATAATGTGTTCTGTACTTCTTTGGTTGATGGATACCCACTCTTCTAGTCAGACATAGCTAGGTGGCTCAATAGAGCACTGGACCTGGAGTCAAGAAGACCCAAGTTCAAATGTTACTTCAGACAGTAACTAGCTTGTAACCCTGGGCAAGTTATTTAACTTCTAACTACCCCAGTCTCCTCAACTGAAAAATGAGGAGAATAATAGCGTCTATCTCCCAGGTTTATTGTGAGGATAAAATAAGAGCATATTTGTAAATCACTTTGTAAAACTTAAAGCATTATATCAATGCTCGTTGTTGGTGTAATTATTATTATAGTTCTTTGGTATCGCAGAAAGTATTGCTATAAATATTGTTGTATATATGGGACTTTTCCTCTTTGTTCTCCTTGGCATCTATGACTACTAGTGGTATCACAGGTCAAAAGGTATATACAGTTTACTGAATTCTTTTGTATACTTACAAATTGTTTTCCAGAATGGTTGAACCAATTCACAGCTCCAATAGCGGTATATTAGTGTGCCCTCTTTCCCATTACCTGTCTGACATTGTTTTGTCTTTTCTCATCTTTTCCAATATAATGAGTGAAACCTCAAAGTTGCTTTTAATTTGCATTTCTCTTATTATTATTTTGGCCTGTTGTATTCTTTCATATGGTTGTTGATAACTTGCATTTCTGCAAGTTGAAAACTGCCTGTTTGAAACTGCCTGTTCACCTCCTTATTTATTAAGAAATGACTCTTATTTGTACTTATCTGTATCAATTCTTTATCTATCTTGGATATCAGACTCTTATCCCAATGAAATGAGTATGGAATCATAGACATAGACCTCATGGTCTATCTCATGGAAGGAAACTCATGGGCTATCTAGTACAAATCCCCCTGGCCATTTTACAGGTGAGAAAACTGAATCTCAGGGGAGGCTAAATGATCTTAAATTCCATAGGTAGAAAGTACTAGAAGCTCAGGTCTTCTGATTCTAGAGCCATACTTTTTCTACTCTACCATATTCCTGCTCTTCTAATTCTGCTATAGCTGCATTGATTTTGTTTGTGCAAAAGCTTTTTGATGTTTATATTAGTCTTCTTATTTTATATTACTATTCTTAAATTGAATATCTATCCTATAACCTCATTCAGATTATAAACTCCCAAGTATATAATCATTTTTCCTTCCTATTTCCCCCCTTAGGGACTAACATGGGGCTCTTCCCTTCTTGATTGACTATAAGACTGTAAGAAAACTGGGGAACCTGGGAATCAGCATCAATTCTGATGAATTTCATGTACTCAGCACAGATGAAGTGGGTTCCCAGGGCCCAAAGCACTAAAGAATTCCACTCCAAGCCTTCTGAGTTAGAGAGAATTAAGAAATCTAGGCAGTACTGAGCCCTGGGAAGAATTACTAAAATCTCTGAGTGTGGAAGGAGGCTGTGGGTTTCTTAGGGAAGCCATAATTAAAGCCCAGCAGATTACACTTCCTCCCCAAAAGCCCAGTGCAAAGATCAAGAGGCAGACAGAGAAGCTGTATGAGAGGCTAGAGATCAAGTGACAGAGAGGTATATGCAGGGAAAGGGAGTGAAGAGGAAAGGTTAGCAGGTGAGGAAGAAGGGAGGACAGATCTAGAACTGGTGGGAATGGAGAGAACCTGGGTAAGGAAGGGAGGCAGGATGGGCATTGTGCAACAGCTGTAAGGCTGAGCTGTGCTGTGGGGGAAAAAATTCTTTAGAGTTTGGGGCTTGTGAGTCATACTTTCCAAAAAAATAAAAAGGAAAAGAAAGAATGAACAGTGTGTGGAATTGGGATATCTGCACCTTAGTTCCATCTCAGACTCTACCTAGCTGTGTTACACATGGCAAATCATTTAATCTCTGGACCTTCTTCCTTCTCTTTCCAAATAAGGAGCTTGAACTAAATGGTCCCTAGGGTGCCTCCCAATTCTACTAGCCTATGTTTTTATGAATCAGAAAGCACAACAAACTCTCAGTTATCTGCTTGTGGCTTGTCCATTTGGTGAATTCCTTATGGTTTGGTTTGGTTTTCGTTTTTCCATTTCAGGATGATTTTTCTCTTTAAATTTCTGGGCCCACATACCTACCTAGTATATGCTATAATAACAATGACTGATATTAATAAAGGTTCATATCAATGTGAAGACAAGCCTGATGCCAAGAAGAAACTGGCAGAGTGTGCATTCCCAAACCAAGCTGAAATGATTAGCAGGGGTTTTCAGATTTTCTTATACCACCAGAATTAGTAAAGGACATTAGGAAGTGAGCTTAATTAAAATTTTGCTAAGAGTACTTAGAAGTTTAGGAAGTGACAGCAGCCCCAGGGGATGACCATATCTTGTCTTTTTATTCTGCCAAAAGAAATATATCCATGGGTTATAAAAATGCAGAAGGGCTGTTGGACATATGATCCGGCTGGACTGAAATCCATAGGGGTCTCCATATTTCCTGGAGTTTTCCTTGGTAAGGGATATGAATGTGAAGGAAAACCTACAAGGCTTCAAACAGACAGGTGACCCTGGCAGTGGATAAAGGACAATTGGCACCAAGGCTAGGGACCTCTGATTTCAGCACTTAGTAGCTGTAGAGCCTTAAAAACCTTTAGGAGCATTGAAGAAATGATAGTAGAGATACTAAAGACAGGAGTTGGAGCACTCAGATTCCCTGGTTCGATCAATGGGTATTGATTTGGGCCAGGATACGAGCCTAGGGATAGTCCTTGAGCAATTTGAAGCTATAAAGTCTGTGAAATTTGTCTTTCGGGGCCCACTTCCCCTGGCTCTCTAGAAGGTAGCCCCCTTATCCCTCCTGCCAGGAAAATCTTATCTGATCATTTCATTCACATGGAGGACTACACAGGCCATTCACTGTGAGCTCCCTCTCCTCCCCTCTTCTGCATCTCTCCTCACTCAGGTGCCTTCTGTGGCTTTCTTTTCCTTTATCCCTGTTTCACAGGAAAAGCAGCCTTACTCCTTAACAGGCCTAACCCCTCCACCTGTCAGAGCAATCCCATTCCATCCCGTTTCCTCCAACATATTGCCCCCTCTGTCATGTCCACTCTTTCACGTATTTTCAATGTCTCCTGGTTCATTTCCTGCTGCCTATAAATATGCTCATGTTTTCTCTAGCCTGAAAAAACACTCACTTGATCCTTCCATCCCAGCTCTCATCCTGTAGTTCTTCTGCCCTTTGTAGCTAAATTCCTCAAAAAGGCCATCTACAATACTTGCCTCGCCTTTCTTCCCCTCCCTCTCTTCTTAACCCCTTACAATCTGGCTTCTGAATTTAACCATTCTACTGAAATTACTCTCTCCAAAACTACTAATGATCTCTTAGTTGCCAAATCCAATGGCCTTTCCTCAATCCTCATTCTCCTTGCCCTCTTTGACACAGATAATCACTCTCTCTTCTCTCCAGGTTTTAAGAATACACTCTCTCCTGGTTTTCCTGACTGCTCCTTTTTTGCTGAACCCTCCACCGATCATGCTTTTTAACCAAAGGTGTCCCTCAGGGTTCTGGCCTTCTTCTCCCTTTAAATGACTTCATTTGGTGATTTCATCAGCTCCCATGGGTTTAATTACCCTCTCTGCTGATGGATCTCAGATATGTCTTTCCTGCACCAGTCTCTCTGCTGACCTCCAATCTTGCATCTCCAATTACTTTTCAGACATCTTGAACAGGATGTCCAGTAGACATCTTAAACTCAATATGTCCAAAACAGAACTCATTATCTTTCCCCCTAAAGCATCCCCTACTCCACACTTCACTATTACTACAGAGGGCAGCACCGTCCTCCCTCAGGCTCACAACCAAGGAGTCATCCTGACTTCCTCACTCACCATATCTAAGCTCTTGCCAAGGCCTGTCGATTTCACCTTTTCAACATCTCTAGAATACTCCCCCTTTTCTCCTCTAACACTCCCACCACTCTAGTACAGGCCCTCAGAACCTCATGTCTGGATTACTGCCATGGCCGGCTGGTGGGTCTGCCTACCCCAACTCTCTCCCCACTTCAATTCCAACCATGCCAGCCTCCTACTCAAAAAACTCCAGTGGCTCCCTCTTGCCTCCAGGAACAAAGACAAAATGTTCCGCTTGGCATTCAGAGTCCTTCATAGCCTAGCCCCCTTCTACATTTCCAGTTTTCTTACACCTCAGTCCACAACACTCACTCTTCAGTTCACTGACACTGGCCTCCTGACTATTGCATGAACAAGACACTCCATCTTTCATCTCTGGGCATGCTCTCTGGCTGTCTCCCATGCCTGGAATGCTCTCCCTCTTCCCCTCTGATGATTGAACTCCCTAGCGTCCTTTAAGTCTCAACTAAACTCTCACCTTCTACAAGAAGCCTTCCCCAACCCCTCCTAATGCCTTCCCACTGTTAATTTTTTTTTCCTATTTATTTCCTATCCTGTACATAAGCTTGCTTCGTATATATGTTGGCATGCTGTCTCCCCAACTAGATGGTAAGCTCCTTGAGGGCAGGGACTATCTTTTACCTCTTTTTGTATCCCTAGGACTTAGCACAGTGCCTGGCACATAGTAGGTGCTTAATAAATGATTGATTGATTGATTGATTGGAAAAGAGAATTCTGGAAGGGCGGCAGTTTATCCAAGAGGAATGAAATATTAATGGCATAATGTCATGCATTCACAGGGAACTAACCTGTTACATATTTGGGATCTCGGGAGGGGTGCCTTGTTGTTGTTGTTCAGTCATTTCAGTTATGTCCAACTTTGTGATCCCATTTGGGAATTTTCTTGGCAAAGATACTGGAGTGGTTTGCCATTTCCTTCTCCAGTTCATTTTACAAATGAAGAGCTGATGCAAATAGGGTAAAGTGACTTGCCCAGGGTAACGCAGCTAGTAAGTATCTGGGTCAGATTTGAACAAAGGAAGATGGTCTTCCTGACTTTCAACCAGGTCCTCTATTCACTGCACCACCTAGTTGCCCCAAGGTGCTTTCCTAGTACCTTTAAAATTTTTTAACTTTTATTTTTTTTCGATTAACAAGAACATTATTTTCTTTTTCTCCCATCTTTCTACAATAAAAAAAAGCAAAATAAAAACCAAACCCTTGTAAAAATATTCAGTTAAGAAAAATTACCTCAGTCTCATTCTGCATCTTGAGTACCTCACATGTCTTATAGGAGGTCCTCCTCCATGCTCTGGGGTCATGCTGAGTCATTGCATGGATCAGAGGCCTTACATATTTAAAGGTGTGTTGTCTTTACAATGTTGTCATTATATAAATTGTTCCCCCGGTTTTGTTCACTTTGCTTTGCACCATATGATCATATGAGTCTTCCCAGTTTTCTCTTAAGCCACCTCTTTCATCATTCCTAATTGGCTCAGTAACATTCCATTCCATCCCTAGTTCAGCCATTCCCTAACACCTTCTTTAAAGAAACATCACAGAGGGGCGGCCGGGTGGCACAGTGAGTAAGAGTGCCGGCCCCGGCGTCAGGAGACCCGGGATCAGTTCTGGCCTCAGATACTTGGCACCCACACAAAAATAACTGGCCATGTAACCTTGAGCAAGTTACTTAACTCCAATTGCTTAAAAAAAAAGAAAGAAACATCATAGGCAGAAATGGGACCACATCTTGCAGCCACAAGTCAATCAGTTAGTCAACAAGTATTTATTAAGCATCTATGATATTCCAGCACTATGCTAAGGGCTAGGGATAACAGGAAGGCAAAAGACAGTCCCTGATCTACAGGAGCTCACAGTCTAATGGAGAAGACAGCATGCAAACAAGTAGTAGGTATAAATAAGACAAAGACAAACTAAATTACAGATATTCAACAGAGGGAAGCATTCAGTGATACTGAGAAAGGCTTCTTGAAGAAGGTAAGATTTTATCTGACACTTGAAGGAAGCCAGGGAAGTCAGGAGATAGAGATGAGAGAGGAGAAAATTCCAGGTATGGGGGATAGCCACTGAAAATGGAGATGGAGTGTCTTGTCCTGGGACAACAAGGAGACCAATTATCACTGGAGCCCACTGAAAGTGGGGGTGAATGAGGTGTAAGAAGACTGGAAAAGTGTGAGGGGGCAGGTTACGGTGATAAGGGAGTTACGGTGATAAGGACCCACTAGAATTTATTGAATGGGGTGTGATAAAATCAGATCTGTGTATTAGGAAAATTTATTTCACAGCCAAGTGGGAAAATGGACTGGAATGGGGAGAGACTTGAGGTGGAAGGGACCAATCAGCAGTCTATTATAATAGCTCAGATATGAAGTAATGAGAGCCTGCATCAGGGTGGTGGTAGTGTCAAAGAATGTATACTAGAGACATTACTAAGACAAAATCAACAGCACTTGGCAACAGATTGGACACAGAGTGGAGCAGGATCAGAGTGAGGAACTGAGGATGACACCTGAGTTAGGAGCCTGGGAGCTGTGATACTGGTTATCCCTTTAACAGTAATCGGGAATTTAGGAAGAGGGGAAGGTTGGGGGTGGGGAGGAGACAACGAGTTCAGCTTCGGACTCATAGAATTCAAGATATCTACAGCCATCCAGGTTGAGAGGTCCAATGGGCAGATGGAGATGGGAGCCTGGGGATCAGGAGAAAAATTAGGGCTAAGTAAGGAGATCTGAGAATCATAGAGATGATCGGATCCATGAGAGTTGATGAAATAGTTTCATATATTTAGTTATATGTACTATGTATATAAATAGTTCTATATAGTTTTATATATATATATGCTGAATAAAGTAAATATAATAAATTTCTATTCACTTAGTGAAAGAGTATAGAGGAAGAAGAAAAGAGGGCCCAGGGCAGAGTCTTCAGGACCCCCACAGTGTGTAGGCGTGACCTGGATAAAGACTGAGCCAAGGAGACTAAGAAGGAACAGCTAGACAGGATGGGGATGAGAACCAGCATGGAGCAGTGTTACAGAAACACAGAGAGAGCATAATATCCAGGAGAAGGGGGCAGTTGGCAGTGTCAAGGCAGTCAAGGAGGAGAAGGACTGAGGAAAGGCCATTACACTGGATAATTAATAAAACACTGGTGACTTTGGAGAGAGGAATTTCAGTTGAATGATTAAAGATGAAAGCCAAACTGCAGAGAATTAAGAAGTGTGAGAAAAAGAAATGGAGACAACCAGTTATTGACAGCCTTCTCAAGGATTTTAGCTACTAACAGGGGAATGGGTAGATCAGGTGAGGGTTTTTTTGAGGAGATGTGAATGTGTTTGTAGGGAAACATCTAGTAGACGAGGCAACATTAAAGATTAGTGAGAGAGTGGGGATGATAGAAGGTAAGACAGAATGGGATCACTTGTGCATGGAGGGAATTAGCCTTGGCAAGGAAGAAAGGCCACCTCTTCATCTGAGACAGGAGTGAAGGAGGCTTCTAAGTGACGTGAGATGAAGAGGGAGAAGAGGGAGCTGTTGACCTCAATGTTTTTCTTTTAGTAAATACAAGCCAAGGTTCTCAGCTAGGGTGGTGGAGGTAGGAAAAGCCATGGAAAGTTTGAGAAGGGATTAAAAAATTTTTGGAATGTCACTATGGTGATTGAAATAGTGACTCTGTTAGGGAGATGTAAAAGGATTGTCTTGTAGTGAAGGCCAAGGTGAGATTATAAAGTAAATTTGTAGTGGACCCAGCATAGTTTCATGATTTTCTTCAGCTTCGTTCAGCAGTAGGTGAGTAGGAACAAAGGTAGAAGATGGTGGGAGTGATCCAAAGCTGAGTCTTGTTTGAACAAAACTGGTGATAGACCGAGAGGACAAGGGACTTGAAAGAAGAAGACAATGTTTTGTGTTGTGTTGTGCTGTTTTGTTTCCAGTTAGCAATGGAGAAAAAGAGAAAGAAAAACAAACCCTTGTAAGAAATATGCATGGTCAAGGAAAACAAATTCCTTCATTGGCCACATCCAAAAAGATAGATGTCACTCTGCACCTTTCTATCCAGAGATCAGTAGCATGTTTCCTTATATGCAGTCAGGGTTAGTCACTGCAGTGATCAGAGTTCTGAATTCTCTCCAAGTTGTTTTTCTCTATAACGTTGTTACTGTATAAATCATTCTCCTGGTTCTGTTCACTCTACTCTGCACCAGTTCATACAAATCTCTTAACTTTCTCTGAAACCACTCCTTTTCCCATTTCTTTCCATTACATTCATATACCATATGAATACCTAGCACCTTTTTAAAGAAATAACCCTAGGTGGAAATGGGTATAGTTCTTGCTGTTGTTCCTAATTCAATCCCATCTGGGGTTTTCTTTTGCTTATAGTAGCAGGAAATGGGAGAACAGAAGGGTCTGTCACCCTCACAACTTACCGGAACATCCAGTAGTGAGTAACCAAGCTAGGATTAAGTCTGAAGACCGAAGGGGCTAAGAAGAGTCCCTTTCTTTTTCCCTGGACTCTTTCTTTACATCATACCTAGTAGGTTGAATCTACTCTAACTACTCTAACAGAGATTACCTCAATGAATATGCTCAATGAACCCTGAGTGATGAATAGCTTTAGCTTCCCCTGCCCTGGTGTCTGCTGAAGACTCACTGAAGCCCCTGGTTCTCAAGACTTATTTTAGTATTCTTACTAATGATCTGTGGAGGGAGTAAATGCCCCTGTAATGAAATATGACTGCAAACTAACTTGAAATGAACTACTCTCTCCTCCCTGTAAGCATGGAGAAATCCTAGAAATTTATCTAAAGGGCTTCCAGAAATGAGTGGAAAGGAAGAATCTGGTAGGATTTAGTGTGGGAAAGTATAGACATCTATCTGAAAGAAAGGATACTGCAGTAGGAAGAGAATTATGGGCTACACCAGGATTAAGCATAAGATAGTGGAGATAACCCTTCAGCAAGTAGCCAAGAGACCACATCTAAACATGCTTCCCATTCTACCACATCCATCTATCATCTCATGGGATTCTCATAAAAGCTGTGAGAGGCTGAGGTATAGAGGTCCGTCTTGCCCGGCTAGAAAGTTAGGGGGGTGATGGGGGAGGATATAGGGGAGAACAGATTGGGGAAAAGGGTATTCAGTGGGCTTGCTATTTTGGAGTGGGGGGTAAGGGAAGATGAGGAGAAAACATTGTGACTCAAAATCTTGTGGAAATGAATGTTGAGAACTAAAAATTAATTAATTTTTTTTAAAGCTGTGAGAGGTAGATATTTTTGTTTCCATTTTGTAGGTAAGGAAACTGAGGCCAGAGAGGTAAGGTGACTTGGCCAAAGACAGCTATATGACTAGTTAGGATTATAACTGGTGCCTCCTGACTCCAAGTCTGGGTCTTTTCCCCCCACTACCTATCTATCCATCCATCTAGCTAGCTAGCTATACATACATATAGATGAACATATATGTGTATGTGTGTATATATACATACCTATATAAATATTTTGCTAAATGCTATGTTATATAAATGTATTTATGTTAAACACATCCTATATATTGCTTAAATACAGTACTTTAAAAGATCCATGATTTCATCTATGTGGGTGCTCTCTCCACCCACACAGGCTTTGGTTCTGGCTTTGCTGTTAGTCCTGTGTTCTTAGGCAAGTCATTTCCTTGTAGTAGGTCTCAACTTGTATTAACATGAGGGAGTTTGCCCAGATGATTTCTAAGGTCCTTTCCATTCTTCAGTTGGAGGCAGGGGTAAATGGGGAATGAAACTAGGAAGAAAGAAATTACTATTGAGCATGTTTCGTCCTTTCCAAATCACTTTTACATGTATTATTTCATCTAATCAGTGGAGTGAGAAAGGCTCCACTCAACCCCATCCTCCAACCCTCAAGCTGGTAGCTTTCTACATTATGGGGGCCATCTCCAGTCATCCTGATTTATATCTTGCCACTGGACACAGATATCTCCAGAGAAGAAAGTGAGGCTGGAAACTTTGCCCAGCCCTACCTCACTTAAATCCAATTCATAGCTGACTTGCAAGTCATGACATCTCCTTCCTGATGTTATGGTCCTCTTGGAGAATGGACAAACAACAATATTAACTAATTATTCTTGCTAATTCACTTGGGTCTCTCTGAAAGAACTGTCCCTGCCCTCTAAATTTTAGCACTCAATGTTGAAAAAAAAAACCCACTTAATTCGGACACTGATGACTGTCAGGATAGCATTTTCCACTTCTGTCAACACCTAAGCTGACTGAGTCTTTTGGAAAGGCAGTGTATGGGTATTGGAGTTATGGTAACTGGAGTTAGAAGACCTGATTCCCAAATCTGCCACTCTGTGGGCACGTTAGGCCTTCTCTAGGCCTCAGCCCCCTATCTATAAAATGGAGTCTTTGGACTAGGCTATCTTCAAGTTCCCTTCCCTCTCTAACATTCTAGGCCTTTAGGTGATTCAATTCAAATGTTGGCCATGTCCACTCAAGCCCATTCCTAGATGAGGAAGGTGGAGAGGGGTAAGTGAATAGATGGCATTTTAATTATTGGCCGTCTCTTACAACACAGGCTTCAGCTCTGAGCTCTCCATCTCACTGACTTTACTATGTAAGGACAAGCCCAATTGGACCAATAGGCATTATTCTATTTGTTCTGGCTTCATAGGACTAGACAGGAAAAGAAGAATTTTCCAATAAGTATTTTGTTGGCAGTTTTTGGACCTGACAGAAACTGCTGTTGAGAGACATGCAATGGAGTAAGGAGGTGCAAAAACATTTTGGCAACAGAGAGACTGGGATAGGGAGTAGACCCGTAATTTCATAGGTACAGGGCACTCTCGGATAAGGAAGCTGCCATTACCAATGCAACCTTCTTTTTTTTTTTTTAATTTAAATGCTTTATTAACTGCTGATTTACATCATTCGTTTCCGCCAGATTTTGAGTTACAAATTTTCTCCCCGTTTTCCCCCCACCCACCCCCCCAAAACAGCAGTCCCACAGGATATCCCCACCTCCAATCTGCTCTCTCCCATATTTTCCAGTGCAACCTTCTGAACAACATATGTAGTCTTAGAGTTGTCTAAGGGTACTGAAAAGTGACTTGCCCAGAGTCACAGATCCAGGGCTGCCAAAGGGGGACTTGGAGTCAGGTTTTCCTTACTTTAAAGCCAGATCTCCATCCACTATGCCACCTGCCTCTCTCAGAAAAAGATGGGTACATTAAAAAAAAAATCAGCGGCAAAAGTTGGGATAAAAATATATGACTTTGAATATACAAGTTCCCCATTCACTGACTCACCGTGCTTATTAGATTCAGATAAGCCTTCAACAAAGATAAGAATAACCCTCATATTTGAGTAGGGGGTTATACTTTCCAAAGCTCTTTCATTGGATTTCTATGTGTAAAGGACCTTGGATATCATCTAGTCCAATCCCTTCATTTGAAAGATAAGAAAATTGAATCTCTAGGTAGAGGTATTATGAGTTGCCCAAAGGTGCTGTCAACAGACAGTGACAAGTAGGAAAGGTGAGATTCAAACCCAGGCCTCCTAACTTCAAATCTAACACGCTTTCCATCTAACCACATGCATCCATCATGTCCTGAGATTCACATAAAAGATGTGAGAAATATTTTTACCCCCATTTTATAGATGAGGAAACAGGCCCAGAGAAGTAAGGTAGCTTGCCCAAAGGTATATTGAGGATTATAACTGGTGCCTCTTGGCTCCTGGTCCAGGTCCTTTCCCCCCTACTTTCCTACTGTATTATAAATATAATGTATGTGTGTGTGTGTATATATATATATATATGCACATGCATATGTACATATAAATGTTTATATTAAATACTATATTATATAAATTATTTATGTTCAACATATCCTATATATTGCTTAAACACAGTACTTAGAAAAGATCCAGGATTTCATCCATATGGGTGCTCCCTCCACCCACACAGACTACAATTTATGCAGTTTTAAGAGTTCCTGTGCCCCCAAATTTCAGCAGCTAGTAGCCAGTCTTCTAGTGTGATGAGCTTCTCCAAATTTGGCTAAATAGGTCCTTGGCCTACAGACTGCTGCTGACCAGAACTGGAAGCATTTCCAGCTTGGTAGGGCCTGCCAGACCTTGCCTTCAAGTGTATAGCCCCAGAGAACCTAGCAGGGCCTGTGAGGCCTCTGAGTAGGGCTCTAGTGAAAAATGTACATGTAATATTAGTGTGGAGGGTGTGATGTTTTTCTGTGTACATGCAGACTGTGCATGCCTAAACGAAAGTGTTTGTCTCATTTATTTTCTAAGACAGTTTTCCTTAATATGTATGTGGGAGGAATTTAAATGTGCATGTAACCTTTTGCTGATCCCAGGAGAGAGAGAGTTTGTAATTTGGGATTCAAAGGACAGAGAGAGTCAATATCCTCCCAGTAGAAGGGCTGCAGCTGAGTCTGAGGGGCTTCAAGTGAGCTCTTTTCTGAAACCAGAAGCTTGCGCAGGGAGATAGGAAGGCCTCCCCAATAGCCCTGCCTGAGGCCTAGCACAAGAAGAAGCCTACCTACAGACCGCCTCCTGCCCCTGTCCCTCCAGATTTCAGCCCAGCTGTTCTGCGCTGTTGTTTTTCTTTCTCTCCTTTCCCTGGGAGGAGGAGCAGTGTCCTGGCGCTGGGGGACCGGCCCTTCCCCGTAGGGAGGGAAGGAAGGAAGGAAAGCAGTACGTGGTTTTAAGTGGGAGAAAGATCGAGATCGATCCCCAGGTGCCCAGGCTGGTGCTGGCCAGAGCTGGCTGGCCTGAGAACACGGAGGAATGGAGGGGACCGGGCGAGGAACCGGGGCTTTAGAGAGCAGCTTCCAGCCCCCAACCAGCCGCAGGGCCCCACACCTGTCATCCCAGACCCGGAGCTGAGCAAGAGCTCCCCCAGGCAAGCTTTAAAGAGAGGCCAGGGCGCTTTAAAAGGATCCTGAGGCTCATATTGATCGTCGGTGATTGAGAATGGGGGATGGACAGGTGGTGGGAAATCAAGGCTAATCACAGATCACAAGCACAGAGGGACATATGTGAGAAAAGAGATGGGGGCAGAGGGAGAATTCTGAGTCCCCCCCCCAAACCAAGGACTGCAGCACAGAACTGCAGTGGGGCGGGGGTGGGGCGTGACGGGGAGCTAGCCCTGCATCTCTTTCCTTGCTCCCCTTTTTGTTAATCCAGGACCTCCCTCAGGGACACTACACATAGACTTGGGGGCCTGTGGGGACACTGATTTAGCCAAAGAAGCCAGCACACCAAAATCCTTAAGGAGAGAAGTCCTTGAGATTTCCACCTCAAAAGGAGAGAGCTTTCTAGATTCCCCTAAGCCATGGCTCTTATAAAGCCTTTGCTGTAAGCTCGGTGGGAGGGGAGATGGCCTGGGAATCAGGAGACCTAGGATTTTATCTTGACTCTGCCACTAACTGTCTGGTCTTGGGTAAGTCCCTTCACCTCCTTGGGCCTTGTATGTAAAATATGTATATTTAAAGGGTTGGACTAGACTAGATCAATAAGATTCCTTCCAACTCTAAGATTATCTCATACTATCCTTTCTGTTGTTTTTGTTCAGTCATGTCTGACTCTCTGTCACCCCATTTGGGATTTTCTTGGCAAAGATACTGGAGTGGTTTACCATTTCCTTCTCCAGCTCATTTTATAGATGAGGAAACTGAGCAAACAGGGTTAAGTGACTTTGCCCAGGGTCACACAGCTAGATCTGAAGTCAGGAAGATATGTCTTCCTGACTCCAGGCCCAACATTCTATCCACTGCTCCACTGAGCTGCCCTATCCTGTCCTTTACAAGAAAGTAAAGCCCTACCTCCAAGGAGTTTACAATCTACTAGGGAGAAAAGACTAATTACTAGAGACACAAAACAGGACAGTTTCAAAAAAAGTAGAGAAAAAAGTTAGCAGAGGGAAGGGTCCTAGGCTTTTAGTTAGGAGTCAAACTCAATACTCTGTGACCATCTAGATATGTTATTCTACCCCTTCTCTCTGAGTTGCATTTTGTCTTTTTTTTAACTATATTAAATTTTTTTCCAATTACATGTTAAAATTTTTTAACATTTGTGTTTTTTTTTTCAAAGTTGAGTTCCAAATTTCATCCCTCCTTTCCCTTACCCTGCTCCCCTGGTAAGCAATCCGATATAGGTTATACATGTGCAATCATGTAAAACATTTCCATATTAATCATTTTGTACAAGAAGACTCATACAAAAAAAGTGGAAGGAAGGAAGAGAAAGAAAGAGAAAAACAAAATGCTTCAGTCTGTATTCAGGAAATATCAGTTCTTTCTCTGGAGGCAGATAGCATGCCTCATCATGAGTCCTTTGGGATTGTCTTGGATCGTTGTCTTGCAAAGAATAGCTAAGTCATTCACAATTCTTCATCCTACAATATTGCTGTTGCTGAGGGGGTGGCTAGGTAGTACAGTGAATACAGCACTGGCCCTGGAGTCCGGAGGACCTGAGTTCAAATCTAGCCTCAGACACTTAACACAAAACTAGCCGTGTGACCTTGGGCAAGTCACTTAACTCCAATTGTCCTGCTTTCCCTCCTCCAAAAAGCAATATATATATATATATATATATTGCTGTTACTGTGTACAATGTTCTCCTGGTTCTGCTCACTTCATTTTGTATCAGTTCATGTAGGTCTTTCCAGGTTTTTCTGAAATCATCCTATTTATATTTTCTTATAGCATAATAATATTCCATCATACTCATATACCACAGCTTATTCAACCATTCTCTTTATCTTTAAAAGATAATAATGCCTGCATTAACCTACCTCTCCAGAGGCGTTATGAAGAAAGCCATCTTTCAGAAAAACATATAACAAGAACCTCCTCTGTATCAGACACTGTGCTGGGTACCAGGCATGAGAAGACTTCGTGCCCTTGCCCTCATGCCACTTACACTGTAATGGGAAACATACATATATGTATCAATATATACTAAAGTATGTACAAAATAACCTTGAAGGGGAAGGAATTGGCCCTTAGGTAGAGACTAAATGGAGGGAAGTAACAGGTAAAGAAGCTGGAAAGGTAAGATGGGGCTAAGTTGAAAAGGGGTATAAATGCCAAACAATAGAGTTTACATTTTTATCTTCAAAGTAATAGGGAGTCATTGGAGCTCATTGAGCAGAGGGGGGATGATCAGACCTGTGTTTTAGGAACATCCCTTCCCCAACTGTATAGAGGATGAGTTAGAAATGGGGTGATACTTAGGGGAGAGCAAAGATTAGGTGGCTGCACAAGTAAGAGATGGGGGGGCATGATCTAAGAAGTGGCTGAGCAGAGAGACGGAGAGGCATGTAAGAGATACAGAGACAGAAATGACGGGATTTGGCAACTGATGGGATACGTAGATTGGAGGAGGGTGAAGAGTCAAGGGTGGCATCAGCATCAAGGTTGTTAATTTGAGTGACTAGAAGGATAATGGGGCAATAGCAATAATAGGGAATTTCCAAAGAGGGGTGGTTTTGGGTATTGGGGGAGGTAAGGAGTTCTGTTTTGAATATGTTGAGTTTGAGATGCCCACAGAACATCCTATTCAAAATGACCAACAAGCAATTTGTGGTTCGAGAATGGAGCTCAAGAGAGAGGCTAGTGCTGGATCTGAGAGCCATTTACAAAGATTGAATCTATGATAATGGAACCTAGCTGATGAAGTCACTAGATGAGAGAATCAAGAGAGAAACGAGGTTCCAGGATGGAGTCTTGGGATGTGCCCACAGGTAGTGGATGGGACGTGCAATATGGTCAAGCAAAAAAACGGAGGAATGGCGAGATGTGGAGGAGGAAAACTGAGAGAGAAGGAAATGTCTTGGAGGAGAGTAAGGTTAACAGTGTCAAATGCAACGGAAGGTCAAGAAAGATGACGTCATTAGATTTGTGGCCTAAGGAATTGTTGGTTAACTTGAAGTGAACTATTTCAGTTGAGTGATGAGATCAGAAGTTAGGTTGCAAAAGGCTTAGGATAAAGTAAAAGGAGGGGAAGTCGAGGCAAAGAATACAAACAGTTAATTATCAGGTAATCTAGGTGAGTATCATGGAGGTAGACAGGACTTGAGCTGGGTCCTCCAAGGATGGGTAGGCATCTCTGCACATCTCTGCATTCCCTGTGCTGCTCTTACAGAGAGTTTGTGGTCAGTAGAGCCAGCTCAGATAGGGGTTGCCAACCCTGTAAGAAGCTGCCAAAGCTAAATTGCAGATATTATGCCCAAGGAGACATTTTCTCCCATGAGCACAACATGTACGCTCTGGCTCTGGCTATTCCCTTGGCTAGCCATCTCTTCCGTACTTATCTAGATCCTGCCCATCCTTCAGAACCCGACTTTCATCTTATTGCCTTCTCTCTGTCCTTCCATGACCACCCCTAGCTCACCCCATCAGTAAACACTTATTGTGCCTACTATGCAGCTGGCACTGTAGCCACAGCTAGGCCTACCTCACAGACATCACCCCTTCCTCTGAACTCTGGAGGTACAGAGACATTCTAGGTTTGTATCTTTTACTGGGCGCTTAGAACACCCTATCGCATATTATTGGTTGTTGGTGATTTTTTAAAATCTGCATATATACACACATACAGGCACAGAGAGACAGAGACAGAGAGAGAGAGACAGACAGACAGACAGACA
>NW_027185791.1:14805447-14829102 GCF_028583685.1 Petaurus breviceps papuanus | reverse complement strand
AGAGACAGAGACAGAGAGACAGTGACAGAGAGACAGAGACAGAGAGACAGAGAGAGTCTCTTCTAGACTAAGAGCTCCTTGAAGGCAGACTTCAACTCCTGCTTCTTCATATTCCTAGCCCAGGGCTCTGCACATAGTAACCACTCAATAAACTTTGTCAATGCTCAGCATAATGAAGAGAAGGGAGGAGTTATGAAGGGAGGGGAATAAGTGTATCTTCTTTAGGCTGGAAAGCAAGTTGCTATTTCCAAGACTATTGGGCTACGAAGAGATACTGGAATGATGTGTCTGTTTTTAGGGAAATAAGGTCAGGATGACAGTACTTCAGATAGGTATCATACATAGTAAATGCTTAGTAAATGTTTTAATTGATTTGCATCTATTATAGACAGTGATGCTAATACCAGTATTTCCCACTAATCCCGCTCCTTCCGACTTCACTGTTTCTGTTTCACCACAATTCACTCAACTGTCCCATGTTTGTGACCTTAAGGTTGTCATGGAATCAGCACTGCCACACCTTCCATATCATTTTCTAATAATAGTTAACATTTATACAGTTCCTGAAGGTTTATAAGCTCCTTTACATATATATGCATATATAGAAATACAATTTTAAGCCTCACAACAACCTTGTAAAGTTGGTGCTACTTTATTCCCATTTTACAGATGAGAAGACTGAGGCTGAGAAAGGTTAATTTCCTAGAATTGCACAGCTAATAAGTGTCTGAGGCAGGCTTTGAATTTAGGCCTCACAGACTCCAAGTCCAGTTCTCTGTCCACTGTGCCAATTAGCAACCCAAGTACTACTGAGGAATTCTTATTACTCCCATTGCAACATTTCTCTTCCTCTATAGTCCCACAGCCATCCCCCTCCTGTGGACCTTCATTACTTCAATTACAAATATTTCACAATATTTTCACATACTATTACTGCCTCCTAGCTGGTTTTCCCACCCCTAACCCCTTCTTTATCCATTCTGCCTTCCCATTCACCCCTTCCAAAATATTCTTTCTTATGCCTAGATTGAGTCATCTGTCCTGTGCTCCATAGTGCCTCCAGAGTCAAAGTCAAACCCCTGTGACTGTCATTCCAGGCTGTCCACAGACCAGCACTGTCCTGCCTTTTCAGCCCCATTTCACATTTGTGATACTCAGGTCCTATATTACAGTCCTTGTATACAATGTCTTCCTTTCCAGTCACAACATTCTCTGCCTCCTAACAGGAACTGCACTCTCATGCCTCTTTATCTTTCCTCATGATGTTCCCTGTCCCTGGAGTACCTTCTCTCCCCTTCTTCACTGGTTGACTGTCTCATCAGTCTTCAAATCCCAACTCCTCCAGGCAGTTTTCCCTGATCCATATCCCTAACCCCATCAGCAATTGCCTTCCTCCTCAGATCTCACTTAGAACATTGTTTTGCTTGTCTTTGATACACTTATTATGTAATAGCTTGTATTTTACCTATCTGTCTTTGTCTCATTCTCCTAAAAAAGCTGCAGCTCCATGAAGGCTTGTCTTGGATGACCTTTGGGTTTTGCTCATCACCTAACAAAATGCCCTGCACTCAATAGGTGCTTATTAAATGTTTGCTATTAACCATATTTGTTGTACTTCTATTGTATTATGAGGTTTTCACAATATTTTCCTATGATTTTATTTGGCCTTTGAAACAGCTGCAGCTTGTAAGAATGGAAAAAGAACTGGATCGAAATTCTACCTTAACAGATACTGGCTGTATGACCTTGAGCAAGTCACTTAACTTTTCAGTGACTCTCTAAGATCTTAAGTTGTAGAGCAGATTCTGATATACATTGGTAGAGGGAAATTTTCTCCTCATGAGAACTCTATATTAGTCACCAATCTGGTACCACAAACAAAAAAAAACAAAACCAGACCAAAACCCCAAACCATATTATGGGAAATAAAGCAAATGTTATTATCTCCACATTGACAGATAAGGAAACAGACCCGATTAAGTGACTTGCCCACAGTCACAGAGCTAGTAAGGGGAAGGTCTAAGAACAGAACCCATGTTCTGACTTCTGGTTTAGAGCTCTTTCTATGACATTCCTCATCTTATAGCAGGATTTTTCTTCAAAACATCCCCTGGTGGGAATAGGGAGGATGGGGTAGAGGAGATCATGAGAAAAATCCAGCTGTAGGTATTTGGCCTATGGTCAGCTTCCCAGGGTAAGAGCTCCTCCCCTTGAAACCTGTCCAAGAGACTTCTGAATTCAGCCCCGGGGCTTTCCCTGTTCAGTCTTCCAAACCTTCTCTCATCACACAGCTTTCAGACCTTCCTCTCCACCACTGAGTCACTGGATCCCAAGATCAGAACCTTCAGTCCATGTATCTCAGGGCCTTTGTCCAACATCTCCTTCCTTTCTTCCCCTTCTATCCCCTGCCTCCATAGTCTCCAGATCACAAGAATATGTAGTCTAGGATTATGTACTCTAGGGTTTCTCTACAAGAGAGGAAGACGTAGACCCATTCAGAAACAACATGCCAGGATAAAGTATTTAGGAGTGCTATTAAATAAGGATATCTACCGTAAGCTTTCGAAGCTACTTTGTCTAGCTACAGGCCTAATTTGGTCCATCGTGATTCTCCCTAACCAGGGTATTCCCGTTATGTAACTCAAAAAAGAGACTGGCTTATTCAGGAGTCAGAATACCCCCAAGGTAACCTGGGACTTTGTCCATCCCCAAATGAGTGTTATGTGTTGAGTTTTGTTCTGAGGGTGCTACATGGAACTCATGCACATATTCTGCCATGCTTAACTTCTGAGTTCATGGCGTTACTGACACAGTTGAGACAGGCAAAAACAGGGTGGTCTGACCCAAGGCCATGCCTGCACACCGGCAAGGTCAAGAAATCAGTGCACTCATAGGACTTGAGCTTTGGGAAGGCTGACTGATCATGCTAATGGCGACTTTCACATGCCCTTTAATCCTTCTTCCTGATTCGATGCTGACCTTCTGCAGCCTCAGTCTCTGCTCCTGCCACTGGGATCCCAGATTCTGCGGATCCAGATCCCGGGATTTTGGTGTGCCAAAGAAAGCTGGGTGAAAACCTCTCCTAACATTCAGATTTCTTCTTGCTCTGCTTCTGATTCACAGCCTCCTCCTTCCCCCAAGAAGGGATTGCCCTTCTGCCCCAGGGTTTCCCAGTCACCAGCTCCTGCCTATAGAAGAATTGTCTAACTCCCCAAAGAGTTGGTTTGTGGCTGATGAAGGCCCAACCACTTGCTATATCATAAGCACCACAGAATTGTTGTAACAATCAATACTGTCAGACCTCTGAGGAATTGGCTGCCTTTTGGTTCATGTAGAGGGTGAAGTCAGGGACCAGCCTCCACCAGCACCCCGAGCTTCTAAGACTTTTTGCCTGGGTAGGTAGAGGGCCCGTGTTCTTCCTGTCCACTGGGTTCCTAACCTAGTGGAAGTCAGTTGGTCGGTTATCCCTATCTCAGGAGGACTCCCCCACTGACCACACCAAGGTGTAGAATTTTCTCTAGTGGGACAAAATATTTCCTGGGCCAACCTTTACCTCGCTGAAACAGACCCTTGGCGAACTGTTTACCTTGTCAATTCCTTCCAGGCCAGGAGAACATGGGAGAAAACACCAGACTCTTCTAGAACAGGGATTCTTAACCTGGATCATAGATTTCAGATGGATCCATGAACTTAAATGGGGAAAAAATCCATCTTTATTTTCACTAACTTTATGGTTTCCTTTCTAATTCTACATATTTTAATTTTATACATTTAAAAACATTCTGAGTAAGGATCCAAGGGCTTCATCAGATGGCCAGAGGTTAGTAATTCCTGTTCTAGCTTGTCAATCAGGACTTGGCAAAGAATATCCCTTCCTTGGTGGGTTAATCAGTCAGTCAATAAACATTTCAATAAATTTATCAAAAAGCATTTTTAAGTGCCTACTATGTGTCAGGCACTTGTGCTAATGCTGGGGATACAAAAAGAGGAAAAAGATAATCCAAGCCCTCAAGGAGCTCACAATCTAATGTGGGAGACACCAAGCAAAAAAATAGATGTGTATCTATACAAACAAGCTCTGTGCAGGATAAATCGAAAATTACTGAGAGGAGAAGTGCCAGAATTAAGAGGGGCTGGGAAACGCTTCCTATAGAAGTTGGGACTTGAAGGAAGTCCGTGGATAGAGAGATGAGGAAGGAGAGTATTCCAGGCCGGAGGGATGGCCAGAGAACATGTCCAGAGCTGAAAGATAGGGAAGGGGTCTTGTTTGGGGAACAGCCAGGCGGCCAATGTCAATGGACTGAAAAGGAAGTGTTGGGGACTAAGGTCTAAGAAGCCTGGAAAGCAGGAGTGGGACTAGGTTATCGCCAAACAAAGGATTTTGCATTCGATCCTGGAGGTGACAGAGAACACCTGGAGTCTATTAAACAAGATGGTGACATGCTCAGTGCTTCCTTTTAGCAAAATCGCTGGTGGTTGAATGGAACAAGTGGGAAGAGACTGGGGGCAAGTCAAGCCACCACCATGCTGCTGCATGTCCAGGTGATGAGTGATGGTGGTGTCAGAGGAGAGGAGGAGGCACATTCTAGGGATGCTGCAAAGGTGAAACAGACCTCAGCAACACATTGCATGTGGCATTGGGGGGAGGTGCTGAGCCAGTGAGGAGCTGTGGACAGCACCTGGCAGCCTAGCCTGCCGGAGGGACTGGGAGGAGAGCGTTGTCCTCTAGAGAATGAGTTTGGTTTTGGATACATTAAGCTGAAGACATCTGCCACACATCCAGTTCAAGATGTCTGAAAAGCAGCTGGAGATTCAAGACTGGCAATCAGCAGAGAGATTGGGGGTAGGAGAAGTAGATTTTAGTATTATCGGGAGCGGATGAGATCACCAAATGAACTCATATGCAGGCAGAAGAGAAGAGGGCCCAGGCTAGAACCCTGCGGGACACCTACAGTTAGATGACATGGTCTGGATAAGGTTCCAGCAAAGGAGACTAAGAAGGAGTAGTTGGATATCTAATCCCTTGGTGGATCAAATTTTTTTTGCTTTCTTTTTTTTTTTGAGGGGGGAAGGCAGGGCAATTGGGGTTAAGTGACTTGCCCAAGGTCACACAGCTAGTAAGTGTTTAGTGTCTGAGGTCGGATTTGAACTCAGGTCCTCCTGACTCCAGGGCCAGTGCTCTTTTCACTGTGCCACCTAGCCTCCCAGTGGATCAATTTTTGTAAGACTTAACTGTGCTCATCTGTAATGAATTAGCTTTTGATGGGCAGGTCTGCTGACCTACCCACACTTATCTGGCATCATGTACACATTGAC
The DNA here is from genome assembly GCF_028583685.1 of Petaurus breviceps papuanus. Taxonomy (NCBI): domain Eukaryota; kingdom Metazoa; phylum Chordata; class Mammalia; order Diprotodontia; family Petauridae; genus Petaurus; species Petaurus breviceps. The sequence continues at coordinate 14,823,786 of NW_027185791.1, read as the reverse complement.
TTTCACCTTCAGTCGTGGCCACAGTTGTACTGGACCCTCCAGTAGCCTTTCACTCCGCCAATAGGGTTACAGGTGCATAATAGGAGGGAGCTGGGGCAACTCAGGTGGGAAAATGTCCAGACCATCCCCTGACACAGAAATGTGGAATGGAGTTTTACCCAAGAAGAGGGCCTCTGCTCAGACGTGGGAGTCAGTTCCAATCAACACAGCCCCACTCTGTTTCTTCACAGGACTGTTCTCAGCATCGGTGGAGATAAGGGACTACATAGGGCAGCAAGGTGGCACAATGGATTGAGAGCCCTGGCTAAAACCTGAAGTCAGGAAGACCCGAGTTCAAATCCACATTAACTTCCTGTGTGACCCTGGGCAAGTCACTTAACTCTATTTGCCTTGGTTTTCTCATTCAATGAAGTGGAGATGGAAATGGCAAACCACTCCATTATCTTTGTCAAGAAAATCCCAAGTGGGATCATACAGAGTTGGATATGCCTGGAATAAACACGCAACAACACCAGCAACAAAGGAACGACATACAGTTCATTCCTCCACCAGTGAGACCTATTTCACTATGCATCAGGCACATTTTATATGATCTGCCAGTCTCAGAGGCATAAAGAGCTGAATCCATCTTAGGGGACAAGTGACAGTGAAGTGCCTTAGTCTGGTCCTCTCCTCTAACCACCCACCCAAGTTCCTTTGGTCTGACCTCCAAGAAGTCTACAATCACGGGATCACAGATTTAAAGATGGAAGCAAGCTTAGAGACCGTCTAGTTCCACTGTCTCATTTTCTAAATGGGAAACTGAAGTCCAGAGGGCTTAACTAGCCAACCAAGCATCGTTGTTCCCCATAGCTCTGTCCTGGACTCTCTTTCTTTTTATTGATACTGTTTCAAGTGGTAATCTTATTAGCTCCCATAGGTTAAGTCTATGCAGATGATTCCCAGATCTAGATATCCAGCCCTAATCATCCCTCTGAACTATAATCTTGAACCCCTGGCTGCCTCCTGGACATCTCAGATTGGGTGATCTGCAGGCATCACAAACTTGGGATGGCTCAGAACTATGAAATTTCCACTTGGTCAAAAAGCTTGAAGATATTTAAAAAAAGATGTGAATGCCGAGAAGAAACTCCCTAGCCCTTAATACCCATCTGAGTAATGTTTCCTAGATGCTATGATTACAGCCCTGAGGATACCCTTTTCTATTTGAACCAAAAGCTTCTATTCTCATCTCCATGATTAAGTGGTCTTCTTTACCTTGGGATACACTGAGCTGACTTTAAGCCAAAATAGACCCATAGCCCCAGAGCTACTCCCTGGACTCCCCTGATCCCTCTGTCTGCTCTGGAGATTCTGAGATCCGAATCATTGTGCTTGTCTTTTTTAATTAGTGATCTTTCCCCTTACCTTCTTAATTGTGGATTTTTACATAAAACCATCCCAACCCAGAACTGAGCTTTCTTCCCTATCCTCTTCCCAACTTTCTATTACTTTGGCAGAAAAAAAGAAGGAAACAAGCATTTTAAAACACCTGTTATGTGGCACTTTTTGTTTCTCATTTAATCCTCATAATAACCCTGGGAAGTATGCTATTATTATCCCCATTCTACAGCTGAGGAATTTGAGGCGAACAAAGGTTAAAGTGACTTACCCAGGGTCACACAGCTAGTAAGTTTCTGAGGCCAGATTTTAAGTCGGGTCTTTCTAATTCCGGGTCCAGCATTCTATCCACTAATTGAAGGTACCACTATCCTCCCAGTCATCCAAGTTCAAAACCTCTGTGTCACTTTAGACTGACGCCACATCTCACTCTATTGCCAAATTTTGTCATTTCTATCTTCACAACATCTCTTCTGTGTGTCCTGTTCTCTCTCCTCACACATCCACAACTCTAGGGGCTGGGCCCTCATTACCTCTCCCTTAGACTATTACAATAGCGTTCTAACTAGTCTCTCTGCCTCACGTCTTTTCTCCCAATTCTAATTTATCCTCCACTCAGGATGATTTTTCTAACATGTCATTCTGGCTATGTCGCCCCCTGCTCAGTGAGCTCCCATATCAACTACAACCAGGCCCCTTCCCACCTGTCTAGTCTCCTTGTACTTTGATCCACTCCACATCATCCACAATCCAGACAAAGTGGCCCACTTTCAGTTCCTCAGCCATGACACAATTCAGTCTTCCATCTCTGTGCGTTGTCAATGGCTGTCTCTCACACCAGGAATGCTTGGCCTTGTCTCCTATGCCTCCCAGTTTCTCTGTTTTCCTTCAAGAATTAGCTCAAGTACATCCTTCTGCAGGAGGTCTTTCTCTCTGTTCCCCTGGATGCTAGGACCTTCCCCTCACAGTTTTGCTTCTGTCTACTCTATATACTTCGTATGGACCTAGTGATGGGTCCATTAGTCCTTAATATGGACCTAGTATGGACCATGGTGCTCCCTCCCCCTTTAGACGGAACCACAGTGCCTCTTTCTTTTTCCACTCAGTCAAAGCCGAATTTCCTTCTCCTGACTACCCAAGAAATCTGGCTTTTGAATGCCAATCTGCTCTCTCTTCTGGCCACCCAGATCCTGCTGAACTAAAAACCTTTCCTCTCCTTCTGTAACTACTTTCTTCCCTCCTGTTAGATACTTTATGATCTGTTGTTTTCTTTACTGAGAACCAAGTGGTCTTTCGGAGGAACCGGAGAAGCATCTCTTGACATTTGTTTGGTGCTTTGTACTTTGCAGACACTTTTACATCCATAATTTAATTCATTTCTCCTAAGACCACTCTGAGATAGCCTTTCTGAAATTACCTAACAATTCTAGCTGCTCAGAGTTGGAATAGGCTGTCTTGGGAGACAGATAATTCCCCATCCTTAGACTCTGGTCTTCAGGCAGAAACTGGATGGTCACTCACCTATCACTGTTATAGAGGAAGGGGTTCTTGTTCAGGTAGAAATATTGGACTGGCTGGCCCCTGAGATCTCTTGCTCTGAAATTCTGTGACTGTAGGCCAGGTATTATTATTACTTCTACTTTATAATGGAAGCTGAGGCCCTCGGAAGTTCACTGACTCGCCCAAGGCCACAAAGGTAGTTAGGAAAAGAGAACTAGAATGGAAATCTCCTGTTTCCAAGTTCACTGCTGCTTCTTCTATCCCAGGGGTGGGGAACCTGAAGCCTCAAGGCCACGTGTGGCCCTCCAGGTCCTCAAATGTGACCCTTTGACTGAATCCAAACTTCACAGAACAAATCCCCTCTACTATACGATATTGCCCCTTGGAGCATATTGTGCACAGACACATCAGCATGAGAACTCCAAAGACCCTAAATGCGCAAGAGGGAATGCTGGAGCAGGGAAGGTGAACCATCAGTTTATGTCAGGAAGGTGCACAGCTTTAGTTTGAAAGGGATAGTGAGCTTTTTGTTTTCAGAGCTAACTCAAGTCCTCTCCCCTGACGATCAGGAAGGAGGAAGGTGACTCAGGATGGCACCTGTGCTGTCTGTCCACCCATTCCTAAGACTTAGACCACTCGTCGGTGCAAACCCAACACTCCATCTCTGTAGCAAGGGCAAAAGTGGTTGGGACCAGGGAAGGGATAAGTAATGTCTGAAGCTCTTCTCTGCTCCAGTTGGCCAGGTTTTGCTGCCTCCAGAAGACCTTAGGACAGCTTCTCATCACTTTCTCCCTGGCCTCAGCTTCACAAGTGGCTACTCAGCTCTATTCTTTGGCAGCTCCAGGGAAGGAGGCCCTATAATGTTGTCCAAAGAATACATCACCCTTCTTTTGGGGGAAAAGCAAGTGAGTGAGAGAGAGTGTGTGTGTGTGTGTGTGTGTGTGTGTGTGTGTGTGTGTGTATCTATCACAGGACCACAGCTTCAGAGCTGGAAGGGAGACTTCAAAGGTCATCTGCTCTAACATTCATATTATAAATAAGGAAAGAGGGATGATAGGATTGACCTCAAATGAAAGAAGTTGTGACAATATATATTTGAACCCAGGGCCTTGGAACTTCAAACCAGCGTAATTTCCTTTATTCCAGTGAGTGCCATGAATCCTGCTCATAAAATCCAGGGACTTTGAACAGTTAAGACTAAAACAATAACTACCTTCACCCTCATAGATTACATTTCAACCCCCACTTCTCTTTTTCAATAATAATCTACATTTGTCTGGGCTACATCATAGCTTTGTACTATTTTCTTTACCTCCCACTCTCCAGATGAGAGGGGAAATTATTTGCCCAGGATCTCTATGTGGTGTAGTGGATAAAGCACTGGGTGTGGAGTTTGGAAGACCTGAGCTCAAACCCAGCCTCAGCAACTTAGCTGTATGATTCTTGGCAAGTCACCCTCTGTCTGCCTCGGTGTCCTCATCCGTAAAATGGGGATAATAATCGCACCTACCACCCAGAGTTGTTATGAGAATCCAATACAATCATATTTGTAAAGCACTTTGCAAACTTTAAAGCAATGTAGATGTGCTAGCTATTATTTAATAACCATGAAAACAAGACTAAGTGGCAGAGCTAGGAGTCTCTCTGAGTCCAGGGGCAGTCTGGTTTTGATTTTCACTGTATTATGCTACCTTTCATAACTAACAGTAAATGAAATTAACATTTCCTAGGTCCTTCTTCATAACAGTCCTGTGACTGTAACAGTATCCCCTCCCACTCCTGTATCCTTCTGCTTGCCATCACCTCTCCAGCCCACTCTGAAAGACCTTCCCCATTCAGGCCAGCCTAATAGTGCTTTCTGGTTTGGCCCAGTGTACCCCTGGTCCCCAGGACCCAGCAGCTTTAGCTCTCTGCTGTCTGTATCCTAATTTCCATGGATTAGAGCAGAAGCAGGCTGCAAGAGTCCCAATGTCTCAGTGGACTTGAATGATGGGGAATAATTGAATGTTAGGAAGAGCCTATTAGATAGTTGCTTGTTCTTTTCCTGACCCCCCAAATCTCATTAAAAGAACATCTCTATGCAGCATCAGGGAAGATGAGCAGCAGATGGAAATTTCTAGAAATGGGCATTTCTGGCTTCGGTATTTAAAGAGCTGCGATATATCTGAATAGTCAACGCAACAAACATTTACTAAGATGCCATGTCTGTACAGTGTTTGAATGCATCTTCCCTTCTAAAAGGAAGTCCTCTGAAGCCTTTCTACAGCAGGAATGAAGGTTTTCAGGGGCAGAAGCCTTTAGATGCCTCAGCATCTGTGCCTAGCAGAGTGATGTGCACAGAATGGGGAATAATAAATGTTCATTGACTGGGTGAAGTCTCTCAAGGGTGGACGAGGTGAATGAGTCCGGATTTTAATGGTTAAACTTAATTCAATTTCATTCGGTTAAAGCCAGCTGAGGCTATATTTTCCCAGTCCCTTCTCTCAGCATCATCTTTCTCTCCCATTAACCCGCTTTGCCTTGCAAAAATTAGGAATAAAAAAGCCAGGAGAGAGAGGGGAATTTTGGTTTCATTTTAGCCAGGAGGAAAGAGATCCTAAAGGAGCTGATGAAACAAGAAGGCCAGAAGGCTGATGGCAGAAAGTAGGGGAGCAAGGGGAGACAGAAAAGGGGGCTGGAAGGTAGAGGGAAAGACAGCCCTCTTTTCTGGGGGCTGGGGACAGGTGTACTATTCCTTTCAGGATCTAGCTCTCAGAGGTGACAGGATTTTATGAACTATAGAATCCCTAGTCCTGATGCAACCCCTAAGAAGACAGATATCTGCCTCCCCTCCTTCCTATCATCACCCCTTTGAGCAGGATCAGCCCCCATGAAATGTTCAGACCTGTGAGGAAAAGAAGGGGGTGTGAGGGGGTGGAAGGGAATGAAAAGGAACTGGGGGGATGGGGAGCACAGGGACAGGGAGTTTAGCATTCAGAGGAAATGCCTCCTGCTTTCCAGCCACTTCGATGCAAGATCATTTCTGCTTGGCTCCCCCATGGTGACCCCCTCCCTTTCCAAAGTGTAGGGAGTGTTTGTGTGAGAGGGGTGGGTGTGTTAGACCTTAGGGGAAAGCCATGACAGAAAGAGAGGAAGAAGTGTTTATGGGATTGGGCCAATTATAGAAAATTGCAATTTAAAGACCTAAACCAGTCACCCCTGTCAAGCTCTCCCAGTTAAGGGAAAGGGGAGCTAGGATTTAGCCAGAAGGTCCAAGGGGCAGGCATCAGACTCAAGCCTATTATGAGATAAGTGAGACAAGCCTGGGGAATTGTCTGTGAGCTTTAGGGTTAAAAATAAAAATACATGAATTAAATACGAGGCCCTCTCTGAAGTGACCACTCCACCACAGCCCCCAAGGCCATCCTGTATTCGCTTCTGAGGGAGGGGGAGAGGTGGAAGGTGGGGGGTGAAGGAGAAAGAGAATAGGAAAGGGGGAGAGAAAAAGAAGGATGGAAGGGAAGAGGTGGAGAGAGAAAATGAGGAAGAAAAAGAGAAAAGAGAGGGAGTAAAGGGGTGAGGGGAGGGAGGAGAGGAGAGGAGAGAGGAGAGACACAGAGAGAGAGAGACGCATGAAGCTAGCTGTATGAGTCAATAGCTGGAGTGTGGGCGTGGAGGCCAGGCCCCCAGTTCCTGCTAACAGGACTTCAGCTTTGGCCAGCGACAGAGCTAGGGAAGGGGACCAGCTCCCCAGCTCGAGAGCCATCTGTTTTCCACCCCCAAAACAGCTGACTGGGTTGGGCTTGTAGCCCCAGGGTGGTTACCAAGTGTCTGAGGTCATGGCCATTGGTGGAAGGGTATGGGTGCAGTTTCATCCACCCCCACCTTTACACACGCACGCACGCACACACGCACACACCCCGCTCTCCTCCCCCCCCCCCCCCTCCCTGTCCCCGTCCCCAGCTTTCTCTCCCTTCCCAGCGTCCTCCATCCTCCCCCACTGGGCTCCCAACCAGGCCGCGGGCTCAGTGTCCCACCCCAGCTCCAGCCCCCAGCTCCACTTCATGCTAGGCTGGCCCTCGCAGAAACCGCGGGGGCAGGCACGGCCCGAGCGCGATCGGCCAGTCTCCGCCCTTCCTGCCTCCGGGCAGCTGGAGGGAGCCTCGGGGTGTGGAGGGGCCGCGGGAAGGCGGGGATCCCTAGGGTCTGCGGGACCGAGCTGGCCTGGAGACGCCGCCACGCAAGCTCAGCAGGCTTTCTGGAAACTTGCTGGGCAGTGGGCGGGAGGTCACAGGAGGGGAGCAGAGGGAAGGGGCTGGGAGAAAGGGCGCCTGAGAGGGAGCAGCCCGAATTCCTGCGGCGGGGGGCGGGGGGCGGCTGGAGAGGGGGAGGAGCAGAATTAACCTACCCCCAACCCCAGCACCTCTCGCCATTTCTTCCCGGGTGGTGGGCGGAGAGATGGCACGCGGTGTGAGGCGCTAAAAATAGGACCAGCCAACTTTTTTTGCCACATTTGCAGATGTTAGGGTAAAGTCAGTGGGCAAAGAAACGTCCGCCTGCTTCTCAGAGCCGGAGGGAAAGGGGGGCGGAGAGGGATCGGGGCGTGTGGACTCAGCCTTCCCAGCCAGACCTCTCTCCTTTCATCTTCTGCCAAGGCCGGGCCGCCCAGAGGCAAGGCCCAGTTCCCGGCAGGAGAAGCTGTGGGTCGGGTCTGGAATGGTGGCCGCAGAGGCAGCAGTGAGGGCAGTCACCCCTGGATTAACAGCTGGGATGAGCTGAAGGCCTCGCTCACCCACCAGCTCCCTTCCTTGGTCCCCCTCCTCCGTTCACTGTAAAAAGCCATTAAGACCCCAAGCACGTGCAGTGGGACTCTGTCTAACAGCAGCGCTGCCTGACCCCTGATTTGTAGCAGGGTTGATCACCGTGGCTGGCTCCAGCATCAAGGCTCTTCTAGTGAGAAGGGAAGAGGCAGTTTCTCTCCTGCCTGGCAATTGAATAGGAAAGGGGGGCGGGGGGGCGGGATGAGATGGCAGGACAGGACAGGTCATCTCCAGAAGGGCTGGGGAAATGAATATTGGGTGTAAATGAAAATCCAATATCTCATTTGCAGTACATTTGCTTAGCAGCCCAGGATACAGAGTGTGAGGGGAGGTTCTTGAAGAGAGAATTTTTCTGGGTTTAGGGATTGATGTTGAACTGTCTCCACCTCCTCCCTCCCCCCCTCCCCTCCCCTGTTAAGAGATGCTTGCCTGGAAAATACACCCCCCCCCCCCCCGCCCCCCCCCCCCATGCCCCAGCCCCTCCAGAGGCACTTCCACTGACACTCTGCTGGTGCAGTTCCCCACCCAGTATCTCCCTGCTGCCAAACAAATAAACCATTCCAGGCCCATTACACTGGTCCTCTGCTTCCACCTTTCTGCATTCTCCTGGCTGGAATGAGGCTGCTATCCCCAGGGCCTGCTATTTCCTGTCCTCTTGTCTCTGTCATCATGCCCCACCTCTGCACACAACCTCTCTGCTCCTTCTGACCACTTCTGTGGTTCATCCCAGCTTTACCCCTGCATTATGCCAGTGACCCCCACAATATACCCTAGGGTCCTAGCTTTGCCTAGAGCAGGGAAGTGGTGGGTAGTGACAAGTAAATACTACAGCCTAAGACCAAGGGTTCATTCACAAAAATTTCCTGTCATCAGCAGTGAGCTTGTCACTGGTTCCCAGTGACCTAGAGACTATCTTTGGGAAGCCTCAGCCCCAGGCACTCCTGAAGCTGCACGGGCCCACTGCCAGCCAGTCCTCGGCCTAGGCTGACCTCCTCACCTTCAGTCCAGACAGAAGGACATGCAGCTCCCCAGCAAGCACTCTCAACACACCCCCTTCCACATACAAGTCACATCTGACTAGAGGACATGACTCACTGATGTAGTCAGACCCTTGGGGAAGAATGGGGAGAGAGTGATTGAGATTTCTATACCCTCCACACCTAAGCCTCATTACAGGTTTCAGTGAACACCTTTTCAAAGTTCTCCATAAACAGAAAAACTTGGAATCCAGAAATCCCTAGTTTAGGGGTGGAAGGGATTTTACAGCTCATCTGGCTCAACCTCCTTATTTTTACAGATGAGGAAACTAAGGTGTAGAGAAATGAACCAGCCTGGAAATATAGATTTAGAGTTGGAAGGGACCTCAGAAGCCATCTAGTCCAAATTTTCCCTCATTTTATGGGAAGCTGAGACCTAGGGAGGCTAAGTGATTTGCCCAAAGTCACATAAGGCAGTTAACTGGCACACTGGATAGAGCTCTGGGCCTAAAATCAGTTACTTAATCTCTGCCTCAGTTTCTTCCACTGTAAAATGGGGGTAATAATTGTATTTACTTCATAGGGTAGTTGTGAGGAGTAAATGAAATGTTTGTACAGTGCTTACTTAGCACCATACCTGGCATGTTTTGCTCAGATGTTTCAGTTGTGTCTGACTCCCTGTGACCCCATTTGGGGTTTTCTCGGCAAAGATACCAGAGTGGTTTGCCATTTCCTTCTCCAGCTCATTTTATAGATGAGGAAACTGAGGTAAACAGGGCTAAGTGACTTGTCCAGGGTCACAGAGCTAGTAAATATCTGAGGCTGGATTTGAACTCAGGTCTTCCTGACTCCAGGCTCTATCCGGGGTTCTCAATCAACTCTACACCTTGCTGCCCCCAATGTGGCACCCAGCAGGTGCTTAATAAATGCTTATATGCTTTGTTCCCCCATTCTAAGTGACAGAGGTTCAAGGGAATACAGCTGGCTGATGGCTGAACCCAGGCCTCCTGATTCCCAGTCCAATGGTCTTTCCACCCTACCAGTAAATCTGTTTGGTAATCTGTTGGTTAGGACTCAGTCAACATCTCTCCTTTGAGAACTCTGACATAGAATCATAGAATATGAGAGGGAGCTGGAAAGGACCCTAATCTAGCACCACCTCACCCCTCAACCCCATTTTACAAATAAGGAAACTGATGGTGGGGAGGGATGTTCTTGTCTTAGGAAGTCTCTAACATCTGAGCTCCTCTAAAGCATTATTGCAGCATTAGAATGGCTTTTATTTCTAAAATGCAGCTACCTCAGGGCATTAAAAGGGTCACAGCCTTGGGAAGAGTGATTTTGGGGTACAGGATGCTGGGGCAGAGATGGGAAGGTCTCAATAGGGAGACTCTTCAATTTTCACCTAGAATACCCCTCAACCAGCACAAGTCATGTCCTCAGGCTCTCCAAGGCGAGAGGCTTGAGTCTTCCTGAGAGCATTTTCTCAGGGAATAAAGCAACAGCAAGAGCTAAAAGCAGGCTCTTTATTGTGAGCAAGGTAAACCAAACCCAGTTTTCCTTTTGTTGCTCAAGGAAGGAGAGAAGGGAATGGGTTGTCCTTGAGCAGGGAGGCTGAACAGTGGGGAGGGGAGAAAGGAGTGACGCCTTGGAAGAGGACATTTCTGGGCTATGGACATCCCCTTTTTCTCTGGGTAGCAGGAAATTTCTGTTGTCATGGCTTTATTATTTGTGAGAGGTTATGAAAGTCACCTCTCAAATTCCATACCCAATCCCACAGCTCCCCAGTACCCTCTGAATGAGGAAGGCAGCATCTGACCATTAGGGGTGAAAAGACACATTAAAGAAAAGGAAATCAGGCTATTTTAGTTACCTTCCTTACCCAGTATATACTGACTTCAGCTTTAGGGTCCTGGTCACCTTTGGTATACGCAGATCCTCCCAAGGTCTCTCCAATCCCTTATTTCTAAGACAGAGACCCTTATTCGTGAATTCTACCGAAGATCAGGAGGACAGACTCCCTAGGTGGCTTTTAATAGTTGCCTTCTGAGCAACGGCTAGGGGGTAATCTATATCTCTCCGCCTCTAATTGCTTCTCTTTACCTGTCTTTCTGTCTGTAATTGCTAGCATATTTGTTGCTAGGTGGAGGGTAGTGTTTTGTGGGAACAAGCTGGCTGACTTTTTTTTTCCTTTCACCCTAAACCCTCAGATTAGCTGAGGCTAAGAGCCATCTTTCACCATCTCGCCCAGGCAGGAAGAAAAGGGGATCCCTGCAGTTATTCTGAAAGTGTGAAATTATGGAGCCTGTGCTGTTGAGAGCCCCAAATTTAGCCTGCCACAAAGAAACAAAAGATTGCTCCTCAAGGCTCTAGTTTTCTGAACCTTGGGCATGTTCCCCTGGGTGGAACACTGCGGCCTTGGCCAGGCAAATGCCAGCATTGATGTTTGAGCCAATGCATCGCCTTTTTATTAGAGTAATCATTAAAGCTGGGGGAGAGGGGGAAGGGGATTGAGAGAAAGGTGGAGTAAAGGAGAAGCAGGGGAGAAGAGAAGGAGGTAGACAAGTAAATCCGTTTTATCAGACCCTGCATATCTTATGAAAGCACATTTCAGCTCTTTGGCTTTTGGGAAGCTCTTCATACCCTTTAATTTTCTAATAAAAAGGAATTACGTTTGCTGAAAAGGCAGTAACCAGATTCACTGTCATTGTCTTTTGCAGGGACCATAATTCCTGTCTTGGGTGCCTGCCTGCATGGGAGGGAACTAAATTGTGTGGTCCCAGGTGAAGCCTGTATTGGAAGCCAGAAAGGCAAGGGGACAGGTTGTAGTGGAGGAGGGAAAAAGAAAATTAGCAGAGCAGACTCCAATCCTCATTAGGAGGCCATGACTACTCCTACCCCTCATTCTCTCCCTTGCTGTAAACACACACACACACACACATTTGCTCTAAACCTTCCCAGGATCCCCTAAACCATTGTGTATTTTCAGGGAACAGACAGTTCATTTGCATCTCCCATGCCACACCAGAAGGAAAGCATGGTTCCAGGGAAAAGTCTCTCCATGATCTAAAATCCCCTAATCTCCTGTCTCTACAGGCATAATCACCCTTAGGTGCACCTCCTTGTACCTGACCAGCTTGGTCCCCAAATCACCCCAGATGAGATGGGGGAGGCTTCCATACCTCTTGGAAGGAAGCCAGGTAGCTTAATACCACTCCCCTAAAGGCTTTCTGGATTTTCAATTCTGGACCTAACTAGAAGTGAGGAGACATCCCATTTGGACTTCCAACCACACACCATCATGAAGAAGGCTGTCTACTCTTCACCTTCCCTTAATACCCAAGAGGGGCCTGCCCACCTCTGAAGGGCAGAAGGTGACTTCCAAAGAAAAACCTAGGGAGTGCCGCCCAACTGTTTCAGACTTGCAGAGGAGTGAGACATGAAGAGCACAAAGTCAAGCCTCCTTTTGTCTTTGTGAGCCAGGAAATTACAGGGTATCAGGTCACTCATCTTGCTAGAAATGTGTTCTCTGGGAATTTTCTATCTTAACAGTCTGAAGGCAAAAAAAAGCAGGTTCCTGTCTTCCTGAGCCTGAGGCAGGCAGACTGGGTATCAACAGTCACCCTTTGCTTACTAGTCCCTTCCAAAGCACTTTGACTTAGGGTACTTCCCTTTATACCAGGCACCCTTCCCAAATCCAAACCCTTCTCCCACCCCCTGTTTATCCACATGCCAGCATTCATTTGTGGCTTCTCAGTGGTTCTCAGCAAAGCTCCTATTTGAATGGACAAATTGCCTGTTTCTTTCTCTCTAGGATATCTCCAGCGGGTTAGTTTTTGTCCTTAGATTTGGGATCCAAGGAACCCTTAGACTTGTAGCCTTTAGAGGCAAATCCTGAAATTAAATTATCTCTAGGTACCCTGAGAAAGAGCCTTGCTATCAAATGAAATACCTCTGAAAAAAATATTAAAAAAACAATCAAATACATATTTATTAAATACCCAATATGTGCTACATGTTAGGGATTGATATATAAAAAAAAACCAATCCTGGCCCTCAAGGAGCTCACATTCATTCACCATACTAATGCAAGTTGGTATTAAAAAAACCACAGAGGGAAAAACAGGACCCATAGTCAAGATATCTTCTTAAGCATATGATTCTGTCCTTCACTCGGCCAGGAAGAGTCCCCTGATCAGCCAGTAGCTATTAAATGGCTTTGGTCACCAGGAATGACAAGTCACCATTTCAGGTCTCTGTGCAGCATGACCTGCTATGTAAAGACTTTCAGGGAAACCGGATGGGTGAGGGGGCTTGACAGATGCCCCCAAAACAGCAAAGCACTGCTCGCCTTGCAAACTGCAGATCAGCTGCTCTCCAAAAAGAAAGACCTTGTTATAAGAGGCTTCAGAGAGAAAGAAAGAGACAAGGCTTTCTAGATGAGCCCATCTGGGAGCCAACACTGTTTTCCTGATTCATGGAAACATCTGTTCGTTTCTCTCTTCTCTAAGGGGGGCCGAAGCTTTTAACAAGAGGTGAACAGTTTGGCTACCCTGGGTACACTGGGAAGGGGTTATATCCATATTCCAATATCATTGTGTCCCACCCCCACCCTAGGGATGGGTGAAGGCTGTTCAGGAAATAAGGCCAAGACATTCCCCTGTACTTTGGAGAAATGAGACCAAGGACAACTCCACGATTTGGCCCTTTGCTATTTTTTAGCTCCCTTTCCTCCATGCAGCATTCCCCTATGGCCTTGAGATTGTTGTTCCCCTGATTAAAATGGCCTCTCCCTCCTCCCTCTTACTTCTTCCTTCCTTAAAAGCCTAGCTTAAGGTCTGTTGCCTTCATTTGCCTTCACAGACTATTTTGGTTCAAAATAGTTTTTCCCTCCTGCGATTTCCTAAGGCATTAGCCAGTCAGTCAACAAGCATTTATTATGAGCTTACTATGTGCCAAGTACTGTGTCAAACACCAGGGATACTAAAGTTAAAAGCAAAAACACAAACCAAAAAACCCCTTCCCTTCAGGAGTTCACGTTCTAATGGGAGGGACAAACATGAAAATAACTATCTATTACATACAGAGCAGATATAAGGTAATTTCAGAGGAGTAGGCCCAGGATGGGCAGAGAAATCTCTTATAGAAGGAGGTGAGATCTTGAAGGAATCCAGGGAAACTTCGAGGCACAGTAAAGAGGCAGAGCATTGCAGACACAGGGGATGGCCTATGCAAAGACACAGAGGTAGAAGGTAGAACATGGAGTTCGTCTAGTAGGTCAGTGTGTCTAGATGGAAATAATCATTTACTTTTCTCTAATTGTTTTCTGTGAACTAACTTTATTTCCCTCTGTCCCTAGAGGCAAGCACATAGTAGGCATTCAATAAATGTCTACTGAATTGATGTTGAGAGTTCCTTAAGGACAATGACCATGCTTTATGTCACTTGGCTGGCCACCCAATAGTAGGTCCTTACTATAGAGGTGACCTAATTGATGGCTTCTGGTAAACAAGGGAAGGAGTAATGATGGGAAGGTGCCAAATCCAGTCTTCCTCACTTGGAGGAAGGGAAGAAGTAATGGTCTCCATTGGGCATGGTAGCTATAAAGCAGAGAACCTGGAGTTTAGAGTCCAACTTTACCACATAGCTGGATTTAAGGAAAATGACAACATTCCAGTTGACAGAGTGATGATGGTGATTGACGATGGTGAGAGTAGCAGATTACATTTATGTAACGTTTTCCCATTTCTGAAGCTTGTTCATCTGCATCATATTCTAGTCAATTTTTAATGTCTTAGTAAGTACCCACTGTATTCAAGAACTTAGGCTAAGCACTGTAGGGACAAAGTCAAAAGCAACAAAGTCCCCACCCCTGTGGGAAGGAGGGCGAAGACATACCATCAGCAGAACTAAGAAGAAGGTAATTAGAGGAGGGAGGAAAGAAGTGAATTTTTAGGAAGCCTACATGGGATAAAATGGCATGTGAACTTACCTTAGAAGAAAAATACTTATTCTCAAAGACAGAGGCAAAGAGGGAGTGAATTCCAAACCTGTCGGAATACAGAACCCAGAGAACAGCCATCTCATGTTAGCTAGAATTGTCATGAAAGGAAATGATGTGAAATCAACCTGGAAAAAATCAGTTAGAGACAGGTTGTGGAGGGCCCTAAATCCCAAGCTAAGGAGTTAGTATTTGATTCTATTGGCAATAGGGAACAACTGAAAGTTTTTAAGTAGAAAGATATAATAAGGTCAGAGTGATGACCAACTATGAATGACTCAGCTCTTCTCAGCAACACAGTGACCCAAGAGAAGTACAAAGGACTCACGACGGAAAATGCTCTCCACATTCAGATAAAGAACTGATGGCCTCGGAATGCAGATCGAAGCATATTATTTTCACTTACTTTATTTGTATGTGTGTGTTTTCCTTTTGATCTGTTTCTTCTTTCACAACTGTGACTAATATGGAAATATGTTTTACATGATAGTACATGTATAACCTATATCAAATTGCCTACCATCCTCAGAAGACAGGAGGGGAGGGAAGGAGAAAGATTTGGAACTCAAAATCTTATAAAAATGAGTGCTAAAAATTGTCTTGACATGTAATTGGGGGAAAATAAAATACTATTTAAAATAAAATTAAAAAACAAAAAATAAGGTCAGAATTGTGCCTCAGGAAGACTATTTTGTCAGTTGTTAGTTTGGAGGTCAGGGAGGAGAAACTGGAAATAAGACTACATAGGTTATTACAATAGTCTAGGCCAGAGGTGATGGTGTTCTAAACTAGGGTGGTAGCTGTGATGAGTGGACGGTCACAGATCTGAGAAACATGGAGGTAAAATCATCAAGATTTGCCATGGATATATGATTAGATATGTTCAACAGTGAGGGGGAAGAGACAAGAGTTAAAGGATGACCTTGAGGTTAGGAGACTTCAACAAATATAGACAAATCTGTCAGAGAGCACAGTTTGGTATGAAAGATGAGAACACTTAGGCCCACAGTGCTATGAGAAAGAGTACTAGCCCTTGAGTTTAAGTACCTGACACCTATGGGATCTTGGGTAATTCACTTAGCCTCCCTAGGCCCTGGTTACTGGAGATGTAAAACAAGGGGATGTGACTAGTTGCCCATAATGGTCCCTTCCAGACAGATCTCTAATCCTATGGACTCACATAAGGCTCACAAAAATTAGTGTCTGAGTTGCCACTAAAGGGCGACTTGATTGCCCTTGAGGAAAAAAGAGAGAAGCATCTCTGTTCCATATGAACTATGGCTTCTTATCCTGGCAGTGCCTATGGAACAGGAAGAGAGAGAGAAGGGTAAGTGGGGGAGTTGCACAGTTGTCCCATTGAGGCAGAGCCTGATGGAGAACTGGTGGTCTCATGTCACAGGTATTTTTTTTTTTCCTCATGACTCTGAAAGACCAAGGATAGGTACAGTTTTGGTGCAAAGGATATGGTAGAACATTAACAGATTCAAGAAAATTTGACTTCACAAATTCAAGAAAATTTGCCACACAGCTCTCCCCTCAAATCCTATCTGGCTAAAGAACGTAACTGAGAGAGGCAGGGAGCAGCTGGGACAAGGCATTTGTGAATTGTAGGGAAAGTTTAAAAATTGTATCTCTCTGTGTTTTACCAGTGGCTCTCATTCTCTACTCTAACACTCCGGAAAATTAATACTTCTGAAGCAAGGAAGATGGAATTTCTGGAATTAAAATGATGTACATTTATAAAGAGAGGCAGCCTGGAAATTGGAAATATCTGGATTCAAATCATGCCTCTGACACATACTGACTGTGACCTAGGACAAGTCACTTAACATGTCTGCGTCCCAGGAAGCTCTTTAAGATGATGATGCTTTGATACTTAGCACCACACCCAGAAATAACTGGCCATGTAACCTTGAGCAAGTTACTTAACCCTGATTGCTTAAAAAAAAAAAAGATAATGATGCTCATCTGCAGTATTGTAGGGAGTTTCCTCACTGGGAGTCCCATATACCAATGCATTCATGGGCTCTGCCTCTTCCCTCCTCCAAATTTAGAAGTATTTTATTCTCTGAATGGACATGTTACTCCTCTCCCCCTTAAGTGCCACAGGAAGCTGCCTCACATGTCCCTAAGGTCAGGCACTGGAGCCAGGAGTAAGATTCTTTCCAGGCAACCTGGATTTTTTCTCTCTTGAAAGGAAATGATGTCAGGACACTCAAGGACTTACCCCACTCCCAACTATGTCCCATCACCTGCAAATGTGCAGGTCTACAGCGAGGCTGGTACTGCATGCTAGTGCTTTCTAGGAGAAAACCACCCCTCTCTCTGCAGTATATATTATCACTCAGTATCATCTAGCTTTAGCACCTCTAAGGATTGGTCTCCTACTGCGTCCCTGGGGAACCAGCTCTTCTGATGTTTCAGGCATTTACACAGCACCCCTCGTCTTTCTCTCCTCTCCCCTCTTTCCCTTTCCTACCTCTTCCAACCCAGTCTCAGGTTCCGTCCTGAACAATTCCCTGGGAGTTGACATCTTCCAAGCGTTATAAAACAATCATCTGACATAAGTCTTGCTCTCTAACTCACATTTTACTACCCAAGCCACTTCATCTTCTCTGTACCTCAACTTCTCTTAACATGCTTGCCCCTCAAAAGCTTGTAATGAAGATCAGCCATTCTATCATCATCTGATGCCTTCTGAGCATTCATTATATGCCGGCTCAGTTCAGGTGGTGTTTGGTAAGTTTGCAGGGAGTGAAGACCCCCACCCACTTCTTGCTTTGGGGGAACCTCTAACCTAGAGGAAGAAGCAAGGTACTCAGTAAACACACTGAGATACGAAGTGGCTTGCTAATTAAACTACATAGAGTGTTGCCCATAAGCTGTTAATAAACAAAGGCCGTAGACCTAATGTGAGAGCTGGTGAGTGAACTGTAATGGGTCTGTTCATTCAGCGACTCTGGAGAAATTTGCTTACCATGAAGGGAAGAGAAAGATATTGTATTAATACATTCCAGCTCTTACTCTGCAAGGCAATATGACTTAGTGGCTGGCATATGGGTTTTGGAGTCAAAAAGACCTGGGTTTCAATCTCACCTCTGATTTTTGCTGGTTGTGTGACATGGGCAAGACAAGCAGCCTCTCCTGGCCTCAGTTTCCTCATTTGAAAACAATACCTGTGGGTTTCTCACAGGGTTGTCGTGAGGCTCAGAGACAATGTGTGTATAATACTTTACTATCTAAATGGCAGTTATTATTTTAGGTTGAAAGAAAAAAAGGGGGCTTAAGCAGTGCCCTAACTCACTCCCACCCCCCACTGCCACTCTCTCCTCTCACCACTTCCCTTCCTCACCACTCACCAGTTTGCTTAGTGCACAAGTTCAGGGAATCTATTTCTTGCCCTTGAGAATTGCGCTCCAGGGGGGAGGCATCTGTTGGGGGAAAGCCTCCATCCCTAGGTTTTGTAGCTACTGCCCTCTACATTTCCTCCTGCTGCCTGCCCCTCCTCACGGCCCCCACTCAGCCCTCAGCCAGCCACAGCCCTTCCTGGCTGGCTTCCCCAGACACCTGACCTTGTGTCTAGTGGTCCTTCTGTCTGTCTGGACAACTGGAACCCATCGGGTCACTTCTTGCTACCTCCTCCTTCCTCCCAATTTTTGTTTTCATTTGAAGATAGTTTCTT
>NW_027185791.1:14797959-14805437 GCF_028583685.1 Petaurus breviceps papuanus | reverse complement strand
CAGACTCACACACAAACAGAAATAAATATCATTTCTATTTTTCCCCTTCCTCATTTTCGTTTTCCGACTCCCCAGACGGTTTCCAGGGGGCTTAGCATTTTCAAAGCCTCGCGTAAGCGTCTCTGACAATGGGAAGTGGTGCCTTTTCGCCCGCGGCCGGCACCGTTTTAAATGAGGTCCCAGGTAGCCATGGTTACCTCTCCTCTTCGGTGGGAGATGACTTTTATTTCCTGCCTTTTGTGTTTGCACATCTCAGATACACATCCTCCTGCCCCCTAATTGGCATTCACACTTCGGGGCCGCGCGAAAGGGATCGACCAAACCAGCAGCAACGCCAGGGGCGGGCAGGCGAGCGCCCAGGACTGGACAAGCGTGGGACCCAGAGACCAAGGGGGTCAGGGTTCGGGGAGGCGGACAAAAGAGCGGGAGGAAGACGGTGTGGGTGAGAGAGGCAGGGTGGAGGAACTGAAGGGGACTCGTGCGGGGGAGAGAGAGAGCGAGCCCAGGGAAGGTGGGAGGGGCGCCGAGGAGGGAGGAAGGTCAGCAGATTTGCCCACGGGACATGAAAAGCCACCCGGATCGAGGCAGATTTCTCTGCGCCCCCTGGGAGGCCCCAGGAGCCCAGTCCTCTTGCTCCCCCTCCCTGTAAGAACATACCCCTCATGTTCTCCACCAACCCTCACATCAGTTCCGGGGAGAGGAAACAGGAGCGAGGCGGGGACTGCTCCAGGGACCCAGGTACCGCGCTCCCGGGTGGGTGGGTGGGTGGGACTGCTCCAGGGACCCAGGGACCGCGCTCCCGGGTGGGTGGGTGGGTGGGACTGCTCTGAACTCATGCCCCGGGAAGTCCCGGGAGCCAGGCGGGGCGGCCGAGCTCGCCCTCGCTCTCCCTCATGCCCGGTGGCCCCACTGCATGACCTGAGCTGGGAAGTGGGTGGAACTTCTCCTCCAGCAGCCGCCCAGGCGGCGCACAAGTCGGGCAGCCGGGCCAATCCAGCGCGGAACGCGGTCCCAGGCCGCCGCCGCCGCCTAATGGCCGGGATATCTGTGTATCTGCGGCTCGCCCTTGCCCCCCCAGTTCCTAGGCCGGCGGCGGCGGCAGGAGCCTGGGGCTGGAAGGGGGAGCCGAACGCGGCGTGCGGCACACTGCATGCCACGGCTCGTTGGCTTTTGCAGGAGCCCTGGGAGCCGGGTGCGAGGATGGGAGATGCGGGGAGAGGGGAGGTGGGGAGGGGGAGGCTCGGGGCGGAGCGCGCTCTCTCTGCCCCTGATTGATGGGCAATCAAGGGCTTCGTGCTGCAGGAGCAGCGCGCGGGACGTGGGCAAAAGAGCTGCCGCTCTGGTGAAAGGTGGAGGGGTGCGGGGGAGGGGGAGGAAGGGGGGAGGGGCCGCACTCCACGCCGAGTGTACCTCACTCCCCTTCCAAACCCGGCCCCCCGAACAAAGGATTTCTCATTCCACTTTCTGCTGCGAGGCTTAATTGCAAAATAAACACGCGCATTTGTACGCTCAGGGAGCCGGGGAGGGGGAGAGGGCGGGGGCGGCCCCGTGTCAGACAGCCAGCTCCCAGAGCATTGCATCGGGGGCCTGATTGAGCCTGGCCACCCTGGGCGCCGCACCTGCCCCTCCAGCCCCAGTGTGTTAGCGGCTCGGGCGGCCCCGAGTGTGCGGCACAGCGAGGGCAGAGCGGTGCCAGTCAGCCGCGCGGGAGTGACAGCTCGCTAAGCAGCTCGGAACGCTGATTGCAGCGTAACGCGGGGAAGCGGACATGTTGGCTTGGCCCTGCTCGCGGGAAAACAATTTGCAGAACTCTGCGGGGGGGAGAGGCGAGAGCACCCTGCCTCAGCTCAGGGCTGAGGGCGGCGGGGGGGGGGGGGGGGGGGGGGGGGGGGGGGGGGAGGGGTACTCACCGCGGGTGGGTTTAGACTTGCAGATGACCTTGTTTATACCTACTCAGCGGAAGCGAGCTTGCACAATGGTGGCACTTGGATATACATGTGGACTGTACAGGGACTTGTAGGGACCAGGGACCATTGGAAAGCTCTTCTAATTTCCAGTGTGCTGATTGCACCCGGAGCTGGCCCTCGCTCCCTCAGGTGTGCCAGGGAAAGGGTCTGACACAGTCTCTACTACAAAACAAAACAGAAAGAAACATTCTGGTCCAGGAGGACCGGAGGGTAGCAGCCTACTTCCCACCTTCCTTTGCTCTTCCTTACCCCCATCCACCGAGGCAAGTGATAGATAAATACCTCAAATCCACGACTTGACTGCTGTCCCCAAACCTTCAACCTCTTCCCCGCCTCTACCAAAGAAAACCCAAAACCCTGCCAAGCACAAGAAAACACTCAGGGCCTGGGGTGTTACCATCAGTACCAGCTTCGAGCCAGAGCTGTGCTGAAGATGCCATTTCTTCCTCTCTGTTCCAGGTGGTTTGGAGGGGTGGATGATGTTTAGGAAGTGGAGCTTGCTGTCAGAAAGGCCTAGTTCCAGCTCTAGGATTTGACAGACCTCACCACGTCTAACACAGTCAGTTACAGGAATTAGGAGGGTGAGGGAGGTAAAAGCAGATTTTGTTCTTTTCTCAAGTTTGTGTTGCACCTCTTTTATGTGCTGTGTGCCCAGATCTGTGTGTGTGTGTGTGTGTGTGTGTGTGTGTGTGTGTGGAGGCCTGGGGGGGGAGGGGTCTGTGGACCAGGATTCAAGAGAACTGTGTGGAAATATTTAATTCACTTCCTGTCCAGCCCTGCTTCTGCAATGACTAGCTTTGTGACCTAGGGCAAGTCATTCAACCCATCTGGGACTTACTTACCTCATCTGTAAAATACAGGGGATTGGAGAGGATTCCTTCCATCTCCAAATCTATGATCACTATGGTCAAAATAGTTGTTTAAGATAGGTTTGTGATGTACGGGTACACGTCTAGGTTTCAGGAAATCTTGTCTGGCCTTTGCCACTTCTTGTGTGTCTTTGGGTAAGTCGCCCCTGCCTTTCTGGGCTTCATTATCCTTCCCTGTAAAAGGAGGGGTTTCGGGAAGATGTTTGCTAATGTCTCTTCCAGCTTAGACATGCTATGGCTCCATATTTCTAGAATAATCATGACCTGCCCTGAAAGCCAAGCAGGGGAAAAGATCTGTACAGGAGGGAAACAGTTCAGTAAGGGTATCAGGCAGTAATGTAAATGTATAGAATTAAATGAATGCTCTGAGGAGGAGAAAGCACCCGCTTCTGGTTGGAATGATTGGAAAGACTTCATGGAGGAAATGGGCTTTTTGGGGGGCCCCATAGGATGGGTTCTGGGATTTGGGTAGTTGGAGAGGAGGGAAAGGATATTGAAGAGGGGGAGATGTGGAGGAAGCATGAGTAAAGGGTGTAGAGACATGGGAATGAGCACGGCCACCCTGAGAAAAGCGGCCAAAAGTACAGGCTTTAAGGAGGGGTGTACTCTGACCACGTTCACTCCCCTCCTCAGGAAGCCTTACCAACTCCCTGTGGACTCTAGGATAAAATATAAGTGCCTCTGTTTGCCTTTTAAACCCTTTCACAATCTGGCTCCCACCTGGCCCCAGGCTGGTTCTGTTTCTCCCCACACTCCTTTCCAGTTATACTGAGTTACTTGGTGTTCCCCTGCACGACGGCCCTTTGCCCACCTCAGGACTTTTGCACATGCTAGCCTCCATGCTCATAATCTCCCTCTTCATCCTTGCCTCTTGGAACTGCTAGCTCCCTTCATGGCTCAGCTCTGAAATATTTCCTGCTTCCTTTCTTCCCCTCTCCTCTAGTCATTAGTGTTCCTTCTTCACTGTCCATTACTTTGTATTCCATTTTTGCAGCTATTTTGTATTTATTTCAGTCTGTGGTGTCCTCCCCATCTCTACCCTAAGTTCCCTAGTAGAAAGTGGGATGCTTGAAGACAGGGATTGCTTGGGGGGGGGGAGGCTTTGTTGGGATTTTTTGTTTTTTTCTGTTTTGTCTTTGTATCTCCAGATCTTTGAATAAGTGCCTGGCATCTAGTAAGAGGTTACAGAAGGCTTTGGATTGAATTGAGGTGGGAAAAAATATTTTAGTGCTAGACTGTGGAAAGCCTTGAATGTCCAGTGGATGGGTTAATACTTTGGAGCCAGATGTAGTTTTTAGGGGGAGGTGAATAAACCAGCCTCACCACCCCCATCACTTTCTTCCACACACTCAAAGAATAGCACATCATTTTCTTAACATTGGTTGCCTCTTGTAGATTTTGTAGGCATTAATGAAGTTATGAGACCTTTCGTAACTCTGTTATTAAAGCCATAAAGCATGACCTCCTCACTCCTAAGCAGTTCATGGTTGGCTACCAAGAGCTCTGTGTGCACTAGGCTTTTAGTGGCTATTAGCTGAGCCAGAAAGAATTCTGGAGAGAATCAGACAAAATTGTAGGTGAGCAAAAAAATCCCACCTGAGAACAAGGGTCATCGACAGGCTGGGGCCACTGGATTAGGAGACATCCCGAAGGGAGGGGTGAATGATTTGAGGCTGGGGAGAGAGGCCAGGGGGGAAAGAATATCGATGAGAATGAAAGGGTAGGGAAGGGAATGAGGGGCAGCAGGTTGGACAACTCCGGGAGGCATGGACAGGACAATGGCGTGTTCCCTGTTTTGCAAGGATGAGAGCACAAGTGAGTGGGTATTGACAGCACAGCAAGAAGACAGGTGGGCTGGAGTGGTCAGGGAGGTGGGGTTTGGAGGGAGGCTTCAGAGGAGGTGGTGGAGTTGGATTGGGTGGGGGGAAGGGCATTCTAGGTGTGAGAAAAGACTGAGCAAAAATGAGCACGAATTACCTTCTAGGGGCAGCGGGAAGACCAGTTTGCCTGGACTAGAGGTGGTACATAGGAGAGGCATGGGAGACAAGTGGGAGACAGGGTTAGTAGACTTTGTAGAGGCAAGCACAGGGCTGAAAATATGCTAGGTACTTGATACAGGTATGCTGATTAATTGGACCATCCCAGAGCATTAAAAACAGGAAGTCTCCAGTTCAGAACTCTGAGTCAGCTTTGTCCTACACAAGCAAAGGGCTGAATTTCCTAAGGATCAGGGAAACAGGGAGGGGAGCCCGGGAGGGCCTGTTGGGCCCTCCTATTCCTACAGTTTTCTGCCTTCAGCCCAGGAGGCACAGCAGAATCAGGTCTCTGGTGGGTGTGCCCTGGTGAAGGAGGTAGGTGCTGGGCCAGCAGGAAGAGCCCAGGAAAGGGAGTGCCAGAGTGGGGGGAGCCTCCTAGATGGTGACATATTTTTCTCTGGCTGTGACAGCACCATGGTGCCTTCTTGTTCTCAGGCATCCAGCTACCTGAGTTCAGGGATTTGCCAGCTGTCAGTATCAGGCACAATGGAGGAAGCTGAGAAGGCAAGGAGGCTGTCACAGTGGCAGGAGGGTTAGGCTGGAGGGGCTTGCTTTGGAGCAAGATGATTGGAAAAAAAAATGGAGGTTATGAACATTTGGGGCACTTATGGGGACCAGAGGCTTCATCTGGAATGAAAGCAGCAGCAGGCAGGGGGTGTGGAGATGTCCATCTGGGAGCTTGCAGCATTGAAAGCTGTAAGGCAGATAGTTGTTTATGAGGTGGCATTTCCAATCTGCAGAGGGCCCTGCTGCCATTCTCATTAACTTCTCGTCAGTCACTAAGCCCTGGGGAGATAGGCATATGAATCTGGGAGGGTCCTTAAAGGCCATCTTGTCCAACTCCCAGAGAAACAAAGGGAGTTGGTCCAGGTCACACAGGGGGGTACATGGCAGAATCAGGACGGGAAGCCTGATGCTCTTTCCATGCTACCACGTTTCCTGGGTGCTGTCCTCCCCCATTCAGAAAGTGGAGTTCAGAGCAGGGCTTGGGAGCTCACCCAGTAGGGTGAGGGCTCGAATCGCCATCCTCTCCTCAAGTGCTTGCTGTGTTTCCTTTGAGTGCTGAGCTAAAGCTACTCAGTCCCTCTACCTGTCTAGTTCCTTTCTCAAAGAAGAAATCGCTTCCTCTGTCTCTGGGGTGGCCAAGCATGCCCTCTTGACTTCACTTCCATCTCCCAACTGCCTACAACCGGAGAAGCTATTCCTTTATATTATAGAAGAGGAAATGGAAGCCTGGGAAGGGTGGTTAACAGTCAGTCATATATGCTCTGGAGCCTGTCTTCTGGAGGCCAGCAATTAAAAGGATAATTGTTTGGCTAATAATGATAATACAGCAGCACTTCTAGGGGTGGTGATGGGCCATGGGCAAGTGGGTAGAATACAGAATGAGCCATGGTCTTAGGAGCTAACCAACCTGATCAGTTCCCTGGATCCCACATACCACTGGGAGAGAGATTGGGCTTGAGAAAGGATCATTCATTCAATTTGGCAGCACTCAGTGTGTGCTCAGACCCAGGCCAGGTACTGTAACGGGGAGAATACTGCACAGGGAGAGGAGACACAGCCCTTCCCCTCCTGAAGCTTCTAGTCTGGTTTGAAACAGCTAGAGGATGTTAATAAGCAAAGGGAAGCTGCCCACGCCTATGGAAAGAACCATCAGCTGGGTGGCAGAAGAACAAGATCTTGCCCGGGTCCTGCTACTAACTAACTGGTGATGGCAGGTCTCATAATGTCTCTGAGGTCCCATACAGCTCTACCATTCTAAGGTGATTTCTAAATGTGAGATTGTCTGGTAAAGACAAAGGGTACCGTGGGAATTCAGAGAAGGGAAAGGTCATCATGGGATGGGCTGGTCTAGAAGGGCTTCTCAGAGAATTTGGGGCTTGAGCTGTGCCTTGAAGGACCCAGAGGCCTTTTAGGAGTAAAGGTAAAGAAGAGAGGAATGAGGACAGTATTGCAGGAGACAGCTTGACTCAAATGCTGTAGGTAGGTATTAGGGAGAAGGGGGTGGGAGATAAGGCTGGATAGGTCAGGTGACAACCTTGCAAACTAGGTAGAAACCTTTAGCCTTAATCTATTAGGCCTGGGCTTAGTCACCTTTTAAAAATGAAAGGACCTGGGTTTCCAGTAGTGGAAGAAGCCTCGGACTTTCTTGGAGTTGAGAGGCCTGTATCCAAAGTCTGCCTCTGATACTTATTAGCTGTAGGACCAGGGGCTTTGCTTCCCCGAGGCTCATCTGTAAAATGGAGATGATAATATTCCAAGACCCGCCTCACAGAGTTCCACAAATGTCAGTTATTATTGTTATTATATTGGGGGGGGGTCCTTTCGGGAAATGAGAAGTCAGAGAGGAGGCTTGAATGGGAGCCAGCCATTCACTCATGGTAGTATAATAACCAGCTCGTGTGCCATCTTTAGCAGACCATCTTTGGCCAACCCTTGTGGTGAGCAATGGGGAACGACTACAGGTGCTCTCAAGGCTCAGTCTAGGGATGTCCTGGCAGTGGGTGAAGGCAGAACAGAAAAAGATAGGTGGCAACCAGAATCTGAGATGCCTCCAGTTTGGGTAATCTGGTGACATAGGGCATAGTGTTCAGGAAGATGCC
>NW_027185791.1:14774695-14797949 GCF_028583685.1 Petaurus breviceps papuanus | reverse complement strand
AGTTTGGGTAATCTGGTGACATAGGGCATAGTGTTCAGGAAGATGCCAAGTTTGGGTAATCTGGTGACATAGGGTGTAGTGTTCAGGAAGATGCCAAGTTTGGGTAATCTGGTGACATAGGGTATAGTGTTCAGGAAGGTGCCAAGTTTCCCTCCTGAGAAACTGCCTCGGTCCCAAAACTCTGGGGTAGAGAAGGGGGCACAACATGGCATGTGGCTTTCTATAATTGCATGTGTTTTTAATGCCAGAAAAATTGGTTCTTCACAGCAGAGAAGTATTTATTTTGTGCTGAATCAACTTACATGAGATACAGTGAAGGTCTCAAGTCTCAGTTGAACACAGAGGCACAGGCCTTACTCTAGGACTTACAAGTGCTTTGTCCCAGGGATCTGCTTGGGAACAAGCAAAGGAATCCTTCATAAAACACTTACTGGGGTCTTTTTTTAGTAAGGGAGAAAGGGTGGGGCCAACCTCTTGAGTAATCCTGCCAAAAACCAGGGAAAGGAAGCAGAGAGGGGAACCTTGCTGGGGAAAGATCTTCTTCACCTGAAGCAGTTAAGACATCAGGAGAAGTTCCCTAAGCCTATCAATTTGGGGAGTGATGCCTCTTTGATACAGTCTGACTCACTCTTTTCACTTTCTTTACCTCATGCCCTCAGGCAGAAGGAGACCCCAGAATGGCTCTACATTGTGGGCCTTCTCTTCCCTAATGTGTGCTCATCCCCAGGCCATGTGCTTGGGGAAGGGAAGATGGTGTTCAGGAAGAGACATGGTCCCTGCTGTCAGGAAGCTTATGGTATATTCCAAGAGAGGAAGAATGCTGTACAGTGGCTCTCACACTTTTTCATTCTTAGGTCTCTTCTATATTCTTAAAAACTATTAAGGACCCTCAAAGAACTTATAGGAGTTACATCTATTGAGAATTTTAATTAATTTCTGAATTAGAAATTAAAACATTCATGTAACATTATGAAAATAGTTTTAACTTCAGACCTAAGGGTTCCCTCCCTGAGCACACTTTGAGAATTGGTAATAGAGAGTTGGCCATAGAGTCAGGGCAACCTTAGTTCAAGGTCTAGACAACTATTGGTGATGTTACCCTGGGCAAGTCCCTTAACCTCTGAGGGCTCCAGTGCTTTAAGTAGAAAAGAAGATGCCAAATCACCTACCTTTTTTTTTTTACTTTCCCACATCTTTGGCGCCAACCAGAGGACTTTATAGCTCCTCCTTATATTCAGGGCCTTTGCTTCTTCCTTCTTCAGTATGCAAATTTGCTCATCACATCTCCCAGTCTGAGGCAGGTTTTTGTGAACTAATCCCCTCTAAGGTGTTAATGACTCATAATGACTTTAGATAGGGTCCCTGCATTTTGATAGGGCCTTTAACTAACTTTAACTCAGAGGAATGCCTCTCTAACTATGCAATTTGCTGACCCATGGCCCAAGGCAGGGGTCGTGATTGCAGGATTTTGGGACTACAAAGTTGAAAGTCTCCCTCCAGTCATATTTTATTCCTCCTTCGACTGTCCCCAGTCCAGGAGGCTCTTGTTTGGAGACTTGTGCCTTCAAGGTGAAGCCAGTTACCACAGTATTTTATTTTTGTATGTGCGTTTATTTCCATATTAGCCATGTTTCCAGAAAAAAAAGTAAGTGAAAAAATTATGTTTCAATCCGAGCTCAAACTCCATCCCTTCTCTCCCTGGAGATGGATAGCATTTTCATCATAAGTCCTTTGCAGTTGTCTTGGATCATTGTATTGCTGAGAACAGCCAAGTCTTTCTCAGCTGATCATTGTAAGATGTTGCTGTTACTGTATATGGCGTTCTTCTGCTTCTGTTCACTTCACTTTGCATCAGTTCCTATGAGTCTTCACAGGTTTTTCTTCCGAAACCATCCTCGTCATTTCTTATAGCACAATAGTGTCCATTTTAGTCATATACCACAATGTGTTCAGCCATTCTGCAATTGATTTACCATTGTATTTAGATCAGACCTGGTGGACCTGGAGACAAGTCAGCCAGAAACTACCCCATCCAGGACCAAAGGGAATCCCAGGGCCCTGTTATCCCAGATCCCTCCTCTCCACCACCACCCCCCTCCCACATTATCACCAGATCTCTTCAGGCATAAGTGACTAAATACATGTTTACAATCCAGTTCAGGTGCTACCTTTTACAAGAGCTGTTTCCTGAATCTCCCTCCAAAAAAAAGCATTTTGTATTTATTTCGTGTGTGTTTTCGTGGCACAGTGGATAGAGAACTGTTCTCAGAATCAGGAAATGATGATAATAGCTAACATTTATTTATGCAGCACTTTAAAATATCTTATTTTATGCTCAAGCCAACCCTGGGAGGTAGGTGCTATCATGGATACCATTTTTACAGATGCGGGAACTGAGGCAGACAAAACTTGCCCTGGGTAAGAACTAGTAAGTGTCCCAGGAAGGATTATGAACTAGAATATTCCTTCCTCTAGTGTTCTATCTGCTGGGCCACTTGGCTGCCAAAAAGGCCTGGGTCCAAGTCCTGACTTTAGCACATGCTGGCTCTATGACCCCAGGCAAGGCGCTTACCATCTCCTTAGTGCTGAAAGTAATTTTAAAACTCTAAAGTTCCAGCCTGTGTTGGTAGAGGGATGTTCCTCATTCAAGAATTCTCTATACCAGTAAAACCACAGGCTCACGAGTCCCTATCCCTGCCCTTTCTTTTGTATTTATTTATCCGTGTTCTTTCTGCCCAACAGAATGTAAGTTCCTTGAGGGCAGAAAGTGTTTCATTTTTGCACTTGTATCCCCAATACCTCGTGCAGTGCCTAGCACAGAGTAGATGGTTATGAAATGCTTGTTATGTGAAGGAAGGAAGGCAGGCAGCCTCCCTTCTGGAGGGAGCAAGAGAGAGAGAGAGAAGAGAGCCCCTTGAAGGACTGCCCCAGGATCTTGTGCTTGCCTTTTTTTCCCATTAGGCCTGAATTTGGGGTGTAATCATTGTGAGCTGAACATTGTTGATCCTACCTCCTTTATGTTTCTCAGATCTACCCAGTCTTCTGCAATATCTTGACTCAAGGCATTCATCCTCTTCTACCTGACTATAATAACTGCCTAACTACTCTGCTGATCTCTAAACTGTCCCTCATGCCTGCCAGATTAATCTTCCTTATTGAAAAGAGTTCTTCTGCTGCACCACTCACCCCCTCAAAAAACCCCAACCTTTTCAGACTTTTTCACAGCCATTCCTTCCCCACCACCTACTAGATATAATCCAGACTCCTTGGTCTTGCACTTAAGCCCCGTCACAGCTAGGTGATTTAGCAGATAGAGCCCTAGACTTGGAGTCCAGAAGAGCCAAGTTCAAATCCCACTTCAGACTCTTACTAGTTGAGTGATCCAGAACAAATCACTTCATTTCTTTCAGCCTCAGTTTCTTCAGCTGCAAAATGAGGATAAACAGCAGCCCCCTCACAAGACTGTTGCAAAGAGCAAGGGAGAGGTAAAACACTTTGCAGATTACAAATGTTAGCTATTATTGCTGCAGTCTAGTTCCTTCTTACCTTGCTAGCCGTTCCATCACATTTCTATTTATGGGGGCTAAGCAGGCCAGAAGCCATCCCCTAAACCTACCTAATGCTTTCCTGACTGCCTGCAAAGCTTCCCCCCAGCATATCTACCTGTCAAAACCTTGCTTATTCTTTAAGGCTCAGCTCAGATACCTTCCTTGTCTGTGCTCTGTCCCCTGAACGTGACCTGAACTTTCCTGCCTTCAGTCACGTTTCCTAGGCCTGTGATACGCTCCCCCACTTCACCTGCTGCATTCCTACCTATCATTTAAAGGCCAACTCAAATGCCGCTTCCTCCAAGAAGCCTTCCCCAATTCGCTGCCCACCACACCCCCCCCACACACACACGGTTTTGTACCTTTCTAATACTCTCACCATGTAAAATATCAGTGCTGCATATTAGAGTTCTCTGTGTCATGTTCGACTGTAAGTTCTGTGCCTGTTTATACCATGGGCATTAAATAAGTGTTTCTTGAATTGAATTGTTGAACTGAACCCCATGCTTTATCCACATACTGTTTGCTACTTACTTCCTTTGGGCAGGACTGAGTATTACAGGTTTTTGCTTGTCATTGGCTTGTTATCTTATCTGTCCACCCCACAGTGCCAAGCACAGAGTTCTTCATAGGCCCAGTAGGTGGTAGGTGTTTAGTAAATGTTTGTTGAATGAATGAATGAATGAACAAATGAATGGGTGCCCATAGTCTGCTTGGCACAGAATAGACTGAATACAGCCCCCATCCTAAGAGAGCAGATGTCCAACTATCATCGACCTACAGTCCTGGTTAATCAGTACCCTAGGGCATCTGGAGTTACCTCCAGGGCTGTTGGGAAACACCAAAAGCTTTATAAACCAAATTCACTTCAAAGGCTCGCAGATGAGAGCTGGAAGGGATCTTCATGGCCATCTAAGCCAGTCTAGTCACTTTACAGATGAGGAAACTGCTGCCCAATAGTGTCAGAACAAGGATTAGAACCCAGGACCACTGATTCTCAGTTCAGGCAAGGGGAGAAAAGAGGTGTTAGCCTGGGTGCCAGCTGTTCAGAAATGAAAGAATAAGTGTCAGGGCAGTAACAAGGTATCTTAGGCCCAGAGGCCCAGGTTTCCACTGTTGCCTACCACACAGAATGTTCTGGATGGACTTTTTATGTGTGGCCAGGGAGAGCTAGCATTAAGTATAGTGTAGTTAGTGGCCACCTACATGATAATGAAAGGCCCCTAACCAAAGATAGCTACTGTGCACCAGTCTGACATAGTTCCTGAAATTCTGCCATTAGAGATGCTTCTTTGGGTTAGGGCATCGAAGGCCCCTGTTAAAATAGAAATGTTTGCTAGCATGCCTTTTATCACGGTTGGCCCTTTACTGGAATTAGAACCACAGAGTTTCAGATCTGATAGAGGTTTTGGAAATATCTACTTTAACCCTTTCATTTTATAAAGGGAACTCTGAGGCTCATCCAGGAAAAGGAGAATTCACCCTATGGTCCCATAGTATATTAGTGGCAGAGATGTAAATATAGAATCTAGAATTCCTAACCCCCCACTCTGCCTTTCTTGGCTCATCAAATTAGCCTGAGTGCAGCATCTTTGGCAAGATGGAACTCAGGATGGAGAAATTATTTTTTTTATGTTTTGTTTTTGCAGAAAAAGGGTATAGAAAAGATGCGGAGAAGGGGCCATTACCCCAGGGTGGACCTTTGTAAAATCCCTGGACCACCTGAGGGCACTGAGCCCCTAGGTGTGTGTATTGGGGGCAGTTTACAGTGTGCTGGAAAACTTGTGGAATGCTGAAAGAAAGCTGATAATATGCCAAGGCTCCCTACTCCTGCCCCAGGATTCGTCTGCAGGCTGAAATGCATTAGGATGATTAAAAATGGTTCTTCTGTGTGAGGCAAGACTGGGACAGACCCCTACCTAAAATTGCAGAATCCCAGGAAAATACCACCCCCTTGACTCCCCTCCTCTGAGGCACCTGGTGGCCCAGGGGATAGAGCCCTGGACTTGGAGTTGGAAAGACCTGAGTTCAAATCCAGCCCCCAGACATTTACTAGCTGTGTGACCCTGGGCAAGCCACTATTTTGCCTCAGTTTCCTCCTCTGTTAAATGTGGATAATGGTAACACCTGCTTTGTAGGGTTGTGTTGAGGTTTAAATGAAATGATTTGTTAAAAAGCCCTTAGTACAGTGCCTGTCACAGTGGGTGCTGTATAAATGCCTATTCCCTTTCTACCCTTAACCCTGCCTCTCCTCATGTGGTTGACAAGTCACATACATGTTGCCATGGAAGTTACAGATTACATTTGGAAGGAACCTTAGAAGTCATCATGTCTATCTCCATGATTTTCTAGAAGAATTTACTTTGGCCTAGTCCAGGGTGGGGAACCTTCGGCCTTGAGGCCACACGTGGCCCTCTAGGTCCTCAACAGTGGCCCTTCTCCTCATGTGGTTGACAAGTCACATACATGTTGCCATGGAAGTTTGGGCCTTTGATTGAACCCAAGCTTCACAGAAATAATCCCTTTATGGAGGGTTTCCTAGAAGAATTTACTTTGGCCTAGTCAAGGGTGGGAAACCTTGGCCTAGAGGGCCACACGTGGCCTCAAGGCCGCAGTCAGTAGTAGGTAGGAGGGCAGGGATTCAAACCTAGGTATTCTGCTTCCAAATTCAGTATACTGCTTCTATGTTTTGAAAAAGAAGGGCACCAGACTTTGTCCCCGTACATTTAGGCACGCTCTTGCTTATGGCCTTACTATGGTCTCCTTCAGGGGAAAGGGACTGAAAATTCCCTAGTACTTCCCGTTGGAGGTCCTGCCCTGATTAAATGTCTTGGATTTCCTTTCTCTCAATTCAAATGCTGCCTCCTCCATAATACCTTCCTTGATTTGTCATTCCTATTGTTTTCCTCAAATAGATGTGGTATGTCCCTCCTTCGAATGACCTCAGACCTAGGTTTGCATTAGGTCTCTGGCAGTTATAACATATTACCTTATATTTTATTGATTTATTAGATTATTAACTCCTTAAGAGCAGTCCAGGGTCTTTTCTGTATTTCTCATAGCACCCAGTGTGGTACTCTGGCATAGACATGAATGGATGCATGGATGGATGGATGGATGGATGGATGAATGAAGTTAGCGCAGCATCTGTATGGAGGGTCTCAGTGTCCTTAACATATATTTATTAAGCTGCTACTTTGTACCAAACAGTGTGCTAGTCACTAGAACACAAATGGAAAAGCTTCCAGTTCAGGCCATCAAAAAGCTAAGATCTATTGGGGTGGGGTGGGAAATACCACCTTTACAACTAAGAAAATAAAGAATGTGTACAAAATATATACAGAGTCATCTCATTTGGGGGCCCTAAAAACTAGGGAAGTCAGGAAGGACCTTTTGAAGAAGGTGTCACTTGAGCCCTGAAGGCAGACACAGGGTGCCAAGAGAAGGAAATAAGGAGGAAGGTATCCCACGCGTGAGCATGAAAAGGGGAGTCGAGAGATCAGATGTCAGGTACGGGGAGCAGCAAGGGAGCCGGCTTGTCTGCAGAGTGGAGCTCACCAGGAGGAATAACGGGCAAATGAGCCCGGAAAGATCATCTGGAGCCAGATTGTGAAGGGTTTTACATACCCGAGGAATTTGAATGTTATCCTAACAGCCGCGAGGACCTGGTGAAGCTTGAGCAAGGGAGAAACATGGTCAGACTTTCATCCTACAACTGTCAGTTGCTTTGGGGAGTTTGGTTTGGAAAGGAGAGAGAGAAGAGAATGAAGGGGAGACCAATTAGGACAGGGTTGCGGTAATCTAGGCAAGAGATGATTAGGGCCTCAACTGGAGTGGTTGTGATCCAAGCAGAGAGAAGAGAGCGGACATGAGAGATGGTGAGGAGGTAGAAGAGGCAAGAATTGGCACGTTATTAGACTTGGAGGGTGAGTGAGAGGGAATAATGAAAGAAGACTGCTATGTTGTGAATCTCTGGGACTGGAAGGATAGTGGAGCCCTCAACAAAAATCCGGGAAAGTTGAAGGAGCTTTGGGCTTAGATACAGCCCTTGATCTTAGAGGGATTCATCCTGGTTGGAGAGACAAGACTGAAAGACATGAAACAATCTCAGAACAATGCAGAACAGGTCCATACAATCAGAGGAGAAAAAGATCTCTGTGGGTTAGAGGACATTGGGAAGGCTGTGCACAAGAGGAGGGACTGAAGCCAGACCTTGGATGATAGGAGAGATTTGGACTTGCAGCATAGATTGACAGGAAGGGCATTCGGGAGGGAGCAAGGGTGTGGAGTTGGACATAAGTATGGAACAGTAATGGCTTCCATTTCTGTAGGGCTTGAGGGTTTACAAAGCACTTACACATTATCTTGTTTGATTCTCACAAACATGTGAGATAGGTACCTTTATTATTCCTGTTTTACAGATGAGAAGTTGGGGGTCACATGGCTGTTTAGCTTCTAAACTGGGATTCAGACTTAGATGTTCCCAGCTACAAGTCCACCACTCTCCACCATACCGTCTCTGGCCTGTAAGGAGGACACTGAAGAGATGGGCCTGGCTGGAGCAGAGGGGGCCAGACTGGGGACAAGGGGGAGATCAGGGTGTCCAGCTAGTCCCCTCAGTTTCCATGACCCAGCTTGTGTAATCTTCAGGCTGTCTGCAGGCTCCCCTGTTTCTTCTAAACATGTCTTCTCCATCCCCATCCTCTGTTTTTCTCAGCCCTCCCTTCCGCCTGTGACCCAGACTTAGATGTTCCCAGCTACAAGTCCATCCCTACCCTCTTAGATTTAGCTTCTTTCCACCTCTGCCTTCACCTTCTCGTGCCAAAGAGCCAGCCCCATGGGAGGTACATGGGTCCCCATGGGAGGTACATGAGTCCCCATGGGAGGTGCATGGGTGCTGGGGTCCAGCTGGAGCTAGTTTTGAGGAAAGATGAACGAAGGCACTTCCTTCGCCCACCTTCCCTTAGCATCCCAACTCTCTCCCCACTGACCATGCTATTTTTTCCGTGGGTTTCCCCCCACCAGAAACAAGCAGAGCCCAGCCACCCTCTCCCTCGTTCCTGTAACCCTCTCCGCCCCTCCCCGCCATGGTTCTTGTTGACAGATTGGTCTCAGTCTGGATGGTGACTCAGTAGAGTGTGATCTCCTTGAGGGCAGATACTAGCACAGTCCTTGGCACTTAGTAGGTAGCTGCCATCTGTTCCCTGTCCCGGCTGGATAATCTCCCCTTTGCCTTCCCAGCTGAGAAGTTGGAGGATGGGCACTGGCGTAGTGGGGGCTGGGTGTTGACCCAGCGATCTGCCCTTCATCCCATCCCTCCCTCGTGGTGACCCTCTCCCTGATAAAGGAGCAGGGGTGGGCAGCAGGGAGGGAGGAGGGGAAGAGATAAGCACAGAGGGTAGCTGAAATATTAATGCATTCTCCCCCTCTCCTCCTTTCCTCCTCCTTCCTCCCCCTCCCCCTCCCCCACCTTTTTTCCCCCTCTCTCCCTCCCTGTGGGAAAGGCCTTTGCAGATATAAGCAAACCTTGATTAAAAGCTGCCTGACAGCCCACGGCAGCAGCAAGCAGCAGGCAAGGAAGCTCTTCAAGTCCAAAGGGAGTCGCGGTGGCGGCTCCCGCCACGGCCAGGCTCTCAGATGTCCCTGATCCTTTAATCAATCACAGCCGAGGAGGGGAAGAGCAGACGCCCATCTCAGGCGAGGAGGTATGTTCCTGCATTCATTGCTCCTGCCCTGGGAGCTGCGGAGGCCCTGCAGACACGTTATCAGGGTGGGGAGGGGGAATGGCAGTGTTTGGGCGTCCTCAGCAGAGCGGGGCGGGGTGCTGGGTGGCTGGTTTGGAGGGGCCTCTGGTCATTATTTCTCCACCTCTCTCGGCTGAGACGCTCTCTGTGTCTCACAGGACCACGTGATGAGGAAGCCCGAATGCAGGGTTTCTGCTTATTATCTACCTTGCTACCATATCAGAAGCACCACGAGGAATATTTTTCCCTGGGACAAAAACAGTTTGGTGGGGTGTGGCTCAGCCCAGGGGACAGCCGTCCTCTCCAGGTCCCTGCCAGCCTGCTGCCCTGCTCCCCAGCTCTCTTCCAGGGCCTGCCATTCCCCCTCTTCTCCCTGTGGGGGGTGGGAACCAGCAGGAGTGCACAGGGGGCAAGGCGCAGGGTCTCTAAGTCTCTGGACCACCAATGAAAGAATTCGTTCCTCACCCCTGTGTCGGTGCCTGGCTGCCATATCCCTTAGCATGCATGTACCGTACATATGTGTACATATGCATGTACCACACATTCAAGAATATAAACTCACATGCATCGCTGTATGCATGCGTGCATACAAAGGCCAGCTCACCAGAAGCCTTGCACTCACATGCAGTTCCTGTCTCAGGATCCCTACTGTTTACTCTCCCTGAAAGGGCATGCTTGGTTCTTCACTTCCAGTCAGTGAGTGTGTATCGAGTGCCAACTTTGTGCAATTAGGTTAGACTGTGCTGTGGCGGGGTGAGGAACAGCCTAAGACCCAGCCCTTTTCTGTCGGGGTTTTATAGTGTGGATGGAGAGGAGAGGAAGGCTTCCTGGAGGAGGTAGGCCTCTATAAGCTGTTCCATGAAGTAAGGGTAAGACTTTCTGTCCCTGAGAGCAATAATGTTTCAGTAAGTCGCTCCGTCAGTCTGTATTTATTAATTGCTTGCTGTGTCTGAGGCACTGGAGATACAAGCCAAAAAAGTCAAGCTTTTCCTTCAAGGAGCTCCTGTTCAACTGGAGGAGCCAGCATGTATACATTAAAGTATATCCATAATTCATTACAAATAAGTACAAGGTGGTTATGGGACAGAGGGCCCAGCATGAGAGGAGGATCAGAAAAGGTTTCTGGGGAAGAGTCCAGAAGGAGGCATTTGATCTGAGTCTTCAAGGAAATTGGGAAAAACAATTTTTAAAAAGGAAATTGGAGATTCTGGAGAGGTGGAGATCAGCAGGCAGTCTATTCTGGGGATGGGGTGCAAAGGCATGGAGGTGGGAGATCCAGTGTCTTGTGTTGGAACAGCAGCTTGTCTAGTTTGGCTGGATCACAAAGTCCAAGGAGAGAAATGTATAAAAAGACTGGAGAGGTAGAAAGGGGTCAGGCTGTGAGGAGCATTAGATGCCAGAGTTCATATTCCAGCCTCCAGGCATGGGCAGCACTGGCCTGCACTTTAGAGAGGTTTCCACTCTGGCAGCTGTAGGGAGGTGGGATGGAGTGAAGAGAGGCTTGTGGTAGGGAGGCCAACTGGGAGACTACTTCCACAGTCCACGAGAGACTCGGATGAGCCAGAACCAAGGTGGAGTGTGAGTGGAGAGGAGAGGATATATGAGAGTGGTGTTGTCAAGGTAGAAGCATCAAGATTTGGCAAATGACTGAATATGTGGGGTGCGTGAGAATGTGTGTGAGAGTCCAGGATGATATCGGGGTGTCCAGTATAAATGATGGTGTTCTTGATGGTAACAGGGAAATTGGGAAGAAGGGTTCTGTTTTACGCATGCTGAGTATAGATGCCTGCAGGACACCCAGTCTGAAGTATTTGCTAGGCTGTTGTGATATGTTGCTGGAGCTCAGGAGAGAGACCGGAGCTGGATATTCAGGGTATTCCAAAAGCTATTCAAGTGTCCTATTAAGGCTTAACGCGGCACCAGGATTTTGGGAACATTCTGTAATAAATCTGCAAGTCATCTGCCTAGAAATGGTGATTGAGCCTATAGGAACTAATGAGGTCACCATGGGAGACTATATGAAGAAAAAAGAAAGGAGGGCCCAAGGCAGAGCTGCGGGGTGGCTGTTGCTGTTTGTCCTTCGTTCTGGAAGAGGACCGTGACCTCAGGAAGGTGATGCTGTGACATGCGAGTGACTTGGATTTAAGTGAGGGAGGGCTGTGCTAAGTCACCAGCCCCACTTTCTTCTCTGGAGCCACCCGAGTCCAGTGGCCAGATGTAGATCAGGAAGACGAGAGATGGCCTCACAGTTTGGTAGCAGGTCATGGATGGTGAATTACCAACAAAAACTGAAAAGCAATCGTCAGGTAGGAAGAAAACAGAAGAGAGCAAGCAGAATCATGGGAACTCAAAGAGAAAAGCTGTCCAGAAGGAGAGAGTGGTTACAGAGAAAGGTCACAGAGACTGAGGACAGAGAAGAGGCCACTGGACTTGGAAATTAAAGATTATTCTCGATTCTGGAGAAAAGAGAGAGCGTCAGCTGAATGATGAAGTCAGAAGCTGGATAGCAGAGAGTTTATGAGAAACTAGAGGAAAGCCAGTAGAGATCCCCAGCGTCGATGGCTTTTTCAGAATTTGACCGAAAAGGAGAGACATGAGATGATAGTAGGGATGGTGGGCTCTAACGAGGGTTTTTTTTTTTTTTTTAGCGTGGGGGAGAGTTGTTGTAGGCAGTAAAGAAGGAACCAGCAGGCAGGGAAGGGACTGAGGATTAGAGGGAGAGTTGGTGATGGTAGGGTCCATCTTCTGAAGAAGGTGGAATAAGATGGGGTCAAGGGGACAAGTGGAAGTGTTAGCTTTGATAGGGAGCAGAACAGGAAATGGCGGAGGATGATGGCAAGGGACTACAATGGGGAGGAGGAATTGTCAGATAGGGAGAGGAGACAGCCTCAGTTTTACTTAAGTACGAAGCCTGGGGCTCATCTAAGAATGAGAGTGTTGTTGGATGCTTGAGGAAAGAAAAGGGGGTTTGGACCAGCTTCTGGGGGGATGGAAGAGAAGATTAATTAGTGGGGAGTGAGAGGGCCCATGTGAGACTGGAGAGCGTAAATTTGTACGGAGCCAGTCAGCGTGGTTAGGAGACCTCTTCAAGCTCTGTTCAGCAGCATGTGAGCGGGAGCAAGGGAGGAAGATGGTGAGAGTGTTGAGGTTTGTCAGGAAATGAGGAAAATAAAATCGGAGGGTGAAGAAATGGAGAGTAGAGAAAAGATGGTCTAGAATGGTTCCCTAAGGAGTGGAGATAGGGAAGAAAGAAGGGTGTAGCCAAAGCCCCGGTGATGGCCTAGCAAAGTACTGAGTGGGTGGAGAGACTGAAGGTGTCAAAGGGTTATGGGAAGTCAGAATGAACTTCAATAAATCAAGGCAGGCTTCATGCAGGAGGGAAGACTTGAGCCAAGCTCAGAAGATTGACTGAGAGAAAAGGGGAGTATATTCCAGGAAGAGAGGGCTTCATGAGCCAAAATCCAGAGCAACCTCCCTTTCCTGCCCTACTCCCATCCCCACTGTCAAAGGACCCATCCTTTGGATGATTGCCCCTTTCCATCTGAGATATGGTGATATTTCAAAAATAGAAGTATGGGATGATGGCCCTTCTAGCTCAGGGGTTCTTAGCTTTTTGGTGTGTCATGACTCCTTTTGACGGACCCTTTCTCAGAATGTTTTTAAATACATAAAATTAAAATGTATAAGATTATGATGTTGAATTAAAATACATGAAATATCAATTTTTTAAAAAGAAATTAACATTCCTCAGGTTAAGAACCTGGCTTATTGGGTATAGGAAAGACCTTGAATGAAGGCTAGGTAGCCCTTGTTTGAAAGTACCAACAGTTCTTGACTTTTCTGAATTTGGATCTAGAAAGGAATTCTGTTTGCAGCACCAGAATTTTCTGGCTTTCTTGGGGGTTTCCCCATAGTCGGAACCCTTTCCAGTTGGGCTGAGTCTGTCCTTGTCTCTTCCATATCACCCCAGTTTCTCCTATACAGGAAGGTATAGGGACTTCCCAGACCCTCCAAAGGATTCATTCAATTCACTGACTATTTTTTAAAATAATATTTCCCCCAATTATATGTCAAAACAGTTCTAACTTTTTCTAAGTTTTGAGTTCTAAATCCTATCCCTCCCTAGACTGTACACAATCTGATAGAGATTGTACACATGCAATTAAATACAGTACAATACATTGGTCATTTATTAAGTACCTACTGGGCACAGCTTTGTTAGACACTGAGGGAGACATAAAGAAATTAAGATACGATCTCTCCCTAAATGGAACCGATGACAATCTAAGGTGCCTAAAGCCAACAGTAAATATGAGTGTCGGTATGGCCTAGAACCCTCTGTTCATTGACCCCTGCTTTCTAAGGATGGAGATCTTTCCAGAGAGTTGTCCTGTTCTCAGCCTCAGAGATCCCTGACAGTCCCCAAACTAGTGGAGGTGAGAGTTCACAGAAGGGAATCCCCCAACCAGCTACCAGCTCAGCAGATGGGGATGAGGCAAAGGTCATCTTAGCTCCCTTTCTTCCCAGCAGGGCCCCACCATGAAACAGTTTCCTCCCTGTTTATTAAGCATTCTCCTCCCCCCACCTCCATCTTCTTCCCCAGACTGTATGTCCTACCTGCTTCTCTCCACATCTCCTCCCTCTGCCCACCCTCCTGGGATGAGGTCATCTGTGAAACTGGCTCTGAGCATCCCAGCCCACGGCCCTGCCTCTGCTCTGAACTGCTAAAGACACCATGTTTGTGTATATAGGAGAGAAGGGTGGAACTAGAGTCGGGAGACCCCATGGGAATCTCAGCTCCTGTGCACACATGGACAGCCCTTTTCTCTTCTTGAGCTTCAGTTTTCTCTCCTGTAAGATGAGGATAAGAATTCCTGCTCTGTGTACTTTATATGTTGTTGTGATTAAAGCCTCTATAAACCTTCAAGTGCTATGGAAACGTGAACTTTTATTTTGCCCCACATTTTGATCTCTGATTATATCCAATCT
Source organism: Petaurus breviceps papuanus (assembly GCF_028583685.1). Taxonomy (NCBI): domain Eukaryota; kingdom Metazoa; phylum Chordata; class Mammalia; order Diprotodontia; family Petauridae; genus Petaurus; species Petaurus breviceps. The sequence continues at coordinate 14,783,668 of NW_027185791.1, read as the reverse complement.
AACACCAATTTTATAATGCCATTTATTGTCCCCTAATTGTTTGCTATATGATCTGTGTCTCCTCAATTAGACTGTGGACCAATTGAAGGCAGGGTCTCCATTTCTTCAGTGCCCCTCCCCCAAATACCTAGACATCCTAGGACAAGGGTGGAGAACCTGCGGCCTCAAGGTTACATGTGGTCCTCTAGACCCTCAAGTTCAACCTTTTGACTGAATCCAAACTTCACAAAATTTGTTTGGCTTCAGTCAAAGGACGACACTTGAGGACCTAGAGAACCACATGTGGCCTCAAGGCTGCAGGTTCCCCACCCCTGTCCTAAGATATTTCTATATAAAAATATTTGTTTTACAGCTAGCAAAGCATTTTCTATACATTATTTTATTTGAGCCTACAACAACCCTACGAGTTAGGCATTGCAGCTACTATTTTCCTCATTTTACAGGTGAGGAAACAGACTCAGACAGGTTAATAAACCTGGGCAAGGTAACATTGGTAAGTAGAGGAGCTGGGATTTTGAAAGCAGTTCTCTGGCCCAAATTCTTTCCACTGGTCTACACAACACACCTCATGTGGGTTGCATTGTTTTGTTTTGTTGTGAGGAAAGTGTTTTATAAACCTTAAGGTGGACTATTTTACTTGCCACATTGCCTCACAAGTCTAAAGCAGGTTACAGGAATTCTTCCCTTTACCCAGCCAGAAAATGCCATTTGTTTCATTGCTAAACAATCTCTCACACCAGCAAATGCTTGTATATGCTTTTCAAAGCATTTCACATTCACTAACTCAGAAGATCCTTGTAAATAGTTGTCAAGGCAAATTTTATCATCCCTATGTTACAGAGGAGGACACTGAGTCTCAGAAAGAGAAAGTCACTTATCCAGGTCCTCCTAGCCACGGCACAGCCATAGTTCATGAATCCTTGCCTGGTCTAGGGCTGTTTTCATCCCCAAAGTCACATCAAGTGCCATGGAATCAAAGGCTTGTAGAGTGGGAAGGAGCTCAGCAGCCATCTCTTCCAATCCGTGTCCATCCAGCCTCAGTGTGAAGAGAGAGCCCCCACCTCTTGAGTCATGTCTGTCGGTTTGGGATGGCTTTAATGATTAGGAAGATTTTTTCCCTGAGATCAAACCTAAATGTGTCTCTTTACCACTTCCCACCCATTCTTCTTGGTTCTTCTCTTTGAGGACAAAACGGAGCAAGTGTCATTCCTGTTCTTTACTCTGGCCTTTTACCGTTTCTTCTCCAGAATCATCACCCCCAGTTCCTTCAGCTAATGCTTATGTGACATGAATTTAAGGCCCACATCACCTTGGTGGAGGACAACCAAGCCGGATGTTCTTCAGCTTGTCCTTAAACTATGGTGCACCATGTATAGGACTGTCACCTCCCTGTCTTAATGCAGCCCAAGATCATGTTAGCTTTGTTGTCTGCCGCACAACACTGCTCACTCATATTAAGCTTGCAGCCCACTAAGACCTACAGATCTCTTCAGACAAATTTTAACCAATCCTACCCCATCTTGTCTTTGTGAGGTTTTAAGTTTTTGAACCCATGTCAGACTTGACATTTATCACTACTGAATTTTACCTTCTTAGATTCAGGCTCCAAACCGATCATGATTTTTGGAGATCCTTACTCTGTCATATAGTGAGTTAGCCATCCCTCTGTCATCTGTAAACTTAATGAGCATGCTATCTGTGCAGGTCATTGGGGGGAATGTTAAATAGCCAAGCACAGATCCCTTGGGTACTCACTGGAGAGACCTGCCAAATCAACACTGAGCCATCAGAGGCTACCCTCTAAGTCTGACCATTCAGCCAGTTCCAAATCCATCTAATTGTATTATCGTCTAATCCACACCCTTACATATTTTTCACAATATGAAATACTTTCTCTAAAGCTTTGCTAAATCTGAGTAAACTATGTTTATAGCAGTGGCCTGATATATTAGGTTAGTAAACCTGTCAAAAAGCAAAAGAAGGTCAGAAGGCTTGAACTGGTCTTCATGAAGATATGCTGACTTTTTATAATGACCGCTTCCTTTTGTAGGTGTTCATCCGCCATTTTCAAATTATCTGACCTAGAACTTTACTGGGGATTGAAGTCAAGCTCATGAATGCTTACAGCTCCTAGACTCAATTCTCTTCCCTTTTTGGAAAACTGGAACATGTGCTCTTTCCTGGTCTAGCAGTCTCTCCCTTGTCTCTGTTGTCTTTCAAGCATCACTTATTGTGGCTAGTGATTCCATCAGTCAGCAGTGAGCAGTATTAAACACCTACTGTGTGCCAGGCCCTGGAGACTTAAAGACAAAGAAAATGTCCTTCCCATGAAGGAGTTTACATTCTGTGGAGCAGATAACATGTACATATGTAAGTGTACATAGCGTACAACAGGAGCTAGAAGTTATCTTGGTAGGACAGGTATTAGCATCCATGGAGCTCACGAAAGGCTTCATGTAGGAGGTAGCATTTGAGATGATTTTGAGGAAACTAACAATTCTAAGGGGTAGAGGTAAAGGAAGAGTATATTCCAGGTAGGGGGGACGGCCACTGCACAGGCGTGCTGACTGAAGATGAAATATCACATACAAGGAATAGGAAGTAGGGCCAGTTTGGCTAGGGGGTAGAATACATGAGCGGGGATAATGTGCATTTAGCCTAGAAAGAGAAACTTGAGTCAGATTATGAAGGGCTTTAAATGGCAGGGAACTCTGTATTTCATCCGGTACTAGGGAACCATTGGATTTTTTGGAGCTAGGGAATGGCAAGGTCAGACTTACACATCCAGACTGTGGTTGGGGGTTAGGTTGGAGAGGGGAGATATTAGAGGCAGGGAAACCAATGAGAAGGCTTTTTCAGAGGTCCAGGGGAGGGGTGCCAGAGGTGCCAGGACGACGGCCAAATGAGTGTAGAGAAGTCACCGGATATGGGAGATGTTGTGGAGGCAAGAGTTTGCAACCAGTTGGCCATGTGTGGAGAGGAAAAGTGAGGGAGAACGGTGAGATGAGGAGGACTTTGAGGTTATTGCCAGGGTGACTGGAAGAATGAGAATGCAGTGCCCTTAACAGGGAGAGGAATGTTCAGAAGAGAGGTGACGCTGGGAGTTCTATGCATGTGGAATTTGGGATGCCTACGGGACATCCAGTTTGTAACACTAAGTAGATACTTGGTAGGTCAGGAGAAAAACAAGAACTGGAAATGGAAACATGAGGTTGCCTGCACAGAGGTTATAATCTAGCCTGTGGGAGATGATGAGTTCCAGCAGTTCCTTCACTGTCCACATGACTCAAAATCACCAGCAGTAGCCAGGGGCACTCTTCCTTATTTCTCTGGGGTTATCAATTCTCGGTTAGCCATTTTGTTCTGTCATGTCCAGCACAAAGGTCATTCTCCTTGGCAGAGAAAACAAGCAAAATCAGATTTGATCAACTTTGTGTTCTTTTAGATTGTCAGTTATCATCATCTGAGCCACCTCTGAGCCTGGAGTCAGGAAGGTCTGAGTTCAAATCTACCATGTGATTCTGGGCAGGTTTCTTCACCTCAGCTTGCCTCAGTTCTCTCAGCTGTAATATGGGGATGATAACAGTACCCACCTTGCAGGGTTGTTTTGAGGATCAAATGAGAGGATTTATCAAGCCCTTAGCAAGGTGCCTGGCACATAGTAGGCACTATATAAATGCATACTCTTTCCCCTTTTTTTCCCTTCATGCAGCAGTCCTTCTCTAAACTTCTTTTCCTCAAAAGAGTAAAAAAGACAGCCAACCAAACAACCTTGTCTCGGTTGTCCTTAGCTATCCTGGCCAGCCTCAGCTCATTTTGAACTTCAGTGCTTGCCACTATTTTTATGGGCCAGTGACACCCTCACATACTTGTGTTACATTATTTGTTCTTGTTTCTATCTTGTGTATGTCTTTTACAAAAATAAGACCAAGCTGATCAGTGAGTTCCCTGTGCATCCACATAGGCCTCTTCAAACAATCCCTGGTTTTCCTCCTCAACTGGAATTGTTTCCTTCTGTGTCTTCAGAATCCTTCTGGAGAGTTCCTCTTCCCTCCTGCACTTACTTCAGTAGAATTTTCATCCATGAGATTCCTCTTATTCTTCCTCTAAATCCTTTGAAATTTGCTTTCCAAAAATCTAGGGTTCATGCCAATCAGTCAGGAGGCATTTATTTTAAGAGCCTGCTATATGCCAGGCACCTTGTTAGGCACTGGGAATAAAAAAAAATTAGCTGACAAAGATGGTACCGGTTCTCTGAGAGCTCATGATCGAATAAGGGTAATGACATACAGACTGCTGTGTATAAATGAGATATGTACAGGACGAACAGGGGTAATCAACACAAGAAAGATACTTTGAGTATATTGGATCAGGAAGGCTTCTTCAGAAAAGTCAAATCAAAGCTTCCTCCCTTTTATCACAAAGCCTAGGAGGGAGTGGTCACTTTCCCCCAAGATTTCTAACCTCCACACCCCAGCAACCAGGTCCTTCCCTCTGTTAGTAAAAATCAGAGCCAATCCAAAATTTCTCCATGTTGTTTCCTCCCTCCTTTGAAGGATGAAATTATCATTAAGACAAGTCAAAAAATTATTAGCCGCTCTGCTTTTGGCCGAGACAGAGCTCCAGCAGATGGCTGGATAATTGAAGTTCCATACCACTGCTATGGCCTGCCTCTGTGCTGGGCTCATGACGGCTTTCCAAATTCCTCTGCGTCTTCTTTCTGCCCAGGTGGTTTGGAGTATGTCACTGATGACGTCCCTTCTGGTCTTTCTCCCTCCTTTGATGTTCACCCAGAAGCTTCCATATTGAGGTTCTAGGTGTCATCAGCTCAGTCTGCCTTCTTAATATACAGTGATCATCCATACACTCATCTGGTTTCTTTTGAATAAGCTTTACCTATCCGAAGCCGTGTTCTAGTCATGGGTTTTATCCCACCACATCTCAGTAGCACCAGTGAGACAAGGCTTTCCATCCTTGTGTTAGAACTCTGATCTTTAGTGTAGTTTGGGTCGGGAAGGAACTGGAGCCCTAGCAAGTATGGCGGGACTAAGATCGCATAGGTGGAAGATTGTTGTAGAAGGAACATTAGACCTGATGTCAGGGAAAGCAGGACTCCAGCGCTTACTGACTGTATCATTTGGCAAATCATTTCTGCTGCTATGAGTCTCAGTTTCCTCCTCTATAAAGTGGGGGTAATGGCTGTAGTATCTCACAGGACTATTGTGAGGGCAAAATAGGATTGTTTTGTAAAGCAAACCTTACAGCGCCACCCACAGGGGTCAGGTATTATTAGGTAGGAGGGGATGAGTCTCCCAGCCCCAGGAATCTTCACTTCCCGCCTGGCACTCTTTCTTTCCACTACAGCATGGGAGGTACCTACTCTGGTTTCTCTTTATGCCGTGGTCTCAGACAGACTGCCTTCTGGGGGATGGGAGAGGAGAGGAAGAAAGAGCCTTGACTGTAGCCACAAAGGTTGAGGGGCTCTAGGCAGCTTGAGGACAGACAGAAAAAGAGTCAGACAGAAAAAGGCAGGAGGTTGGTAGGAAGTAGTGTCTCTGACTGGTTCAATGAGTCAATTAGAGAGAGACCTGGCCTATGATCTTGGGCTCACTCCTCATGTGGGCCCATTAGTTCTGTCCTGACTTCTAGACCCAGGCTTTAATCCTAACCACAGACTGTACCCCTAACTCCAGCCAGATGCCTTTCAAGGGTACCCATTGAGCACAAGGGATACTAATGGAGAGATGATGGGTGGCTCAGTGCAATACTGTCTGACTGCTAAGAATGCAAGTCCTGGTGAGTGGAGGTCAAGAATACAATCTTCTTATGTGAATTATGGAGCATATGGCAGAATTCCTGAAATGAGATGAAGTATCTGACCATGTAGGACAGAGGTTCATAATGTGAGCTCCACACACCCCCAACGGATCCATGGATGGAAGTTGGAATTTTTAATGTTTTGATAACTATAATATTCAGTATGATTGGTTTCCTTTGTAATACTATGTATTCATTTTATGAATTTAAAAATATTCAGAGAATGGAGGTCCATAGGCTTCCCCAGACTGCCAGAGGGGTCCAGGCCACCAAAAGAAGAGTTAAGAACCTCTGATTAAGGAGGAGGAGAAGGGTGGGGACACAGGAATAGGTCACAGAATGTTTTAGGAAGCTAAGGGCTTGTCATTGGTAGAAGGAATAGCAATTCCCTAGGAATAAACCTTGCTGCAGGCAGCATTTCTGCCCCTTTCCCTTTCTCCATCCCCTCCATCTGTCACCTGGAGTACCTCTCCCGCGTCCCAGCTTCACCCACCAGTGATGGCTTCATAATTGCTCCTGTTCGGCCTTTCCCTGTTAGGAACCTCAGGAGGGCAGCAGCAGCAGCAGTAGGCAGGAGGATAAAAGAAGCATCGGTGACCTGGTTAGAGTTCAACATTTGGTACAAAAGAAAGTCTTTCTCTAGATGCTGAGATAGAACCACTCAGCTTTGTAATTGCCTTTCATCAGCTAATCTCTAGCCCTTTTCTTTCTCCACCTACCTAGAACATCCCCTACCTAGAACAAGAGCCAGGATGCACCTGGCAGACCCTCAGGAATACCTGTGTCTGCTAAAGCTACCTCCATGGTGGGACCACTACCAGGGACCTTGAGGAGAGAGAAATGTGGTCTACAGGAAAGAGTGTTTGGGAATCTTAGGGTCTGGGTTGAAATCAACTTTGCCATTTACTACTTGGACAAGTCACTTAAACTCTGTAGGCCTGTAATGTAATGCCAAGGAAAGGCAACTTCCCAAGGTCCAAAATACCAGCATGGGTGCTCTCCATTTTATTCAGTGACCAACCAAGAACAGAGAAGATTAAAACATGACATCATTCCAAATACAGCATTTACTAAATGTGATTAAATAATCTCCAAGGACTACCCCACCCCAGGACCTTCCAATCATTCAATCAATTACAAAGTCTCTGTTCTAAATACTTCTCCACCCCTAGGCTATACCTTAATTAAGTCCACCACAAAGCCCCTCTTCTCAAATGGAGATTAGTTTCCAAACATAAGGTCAAAAGTTCCCCACCCCTGGATCACAATTGAATCTACCCCAGAGTTACATCAAGTTTAAACACAGCACTTAATACCCAAATGGAGGTCTTTTCTTCATCTTGACACGAGGCAAGTTCTCAGCAATCTTAGTTCCTGGGGAGACAAGGCTTAGCAAGGCCATGAGATACATTGCCAGTCCCTTCATGAATTCATCCTCTGTCTGTAGAACAGTCCTAGAACCCCTGAACACATTAGCAAAGCCCTCTCCCAGGATTTCTGTAAACATACAACAAGAAAATCCTTCTTCAGGGCTTCTGAACCAACAGAAAGGCTCCCAGACCCCTGCAACAACAGCACTGTCCTTCACCAGTGGACAGTATTCACTCTGTCTGCAGGACAGTCTCCAGACCCCTGCAACAACAGCACTGTCCTTCACCAGTGGACAGTATTCATTCTGTCTGCAGGACAGTCTCCAAGACCCCTGCAACAACAGCACTGTCCCTCACCAGTGGACAGTATTCACTCTCTGTCTGCAGGACAGTCTCGGGGCTTCTTAACCAAATGCCAGGTTCCAGGACTTCTTCAACAGGACAGTCTTTCACCAGTGGACAAATCTGGCAAAATAACATCAAAACAGACAGACAAAGTACCAGCAAAACAGCCATGTCTCCTCAGTCCTTGGCAGCTCAGGGGGCAGGTCTCAAAAGTCCAGGGCAATTCAAAGCGGCCACCAGCAATTCTCTTAGTCTCTCTCTCTCTCCACGAGGTGCTGCTTCCAAAAAGATCTTCCGCCTCTCTCTTATCTCTCCAAATCTACGTCACCAGCTCCTCCCAGTTCAGGACTTTCTTTTCACATCAACAAGTCCATCCCACAGGTGGGATTAACAAACTCTGGGTTTTAACACAATCAATTTGAAAACCAAGCCAATACAGGGGAATCTTTAATTGCCATTACTATCACAAGGCCTCAGTTTCTTTCTCTGTAAATAAAAAAGGATAAGTCTAGACCAAGGATTCTTAATCTGTGGCCAGTGGATCTCCCTCAAGGTACCTGTGAATAGATTTCAATGGGGTCCATGAACTTGGATGTGAATATGTGTATATGGGTGTGTATACATAGACATATGTACATATATATATATATATGATTTTCACTAACCTCTAACTGAAACCTAATATTTCTTTTAATTATTTAAAAAGATTATTCTGAGAAGGGATTCCTAGGTTTCACCAGATTGCTGGTACACAACACACAAAAAAGCTTAAGAACCCCTCATCTAGATAACCTGCAAAGTTACTTTCAGCTCCAAATCCACCCCCTAAGTGCCCCTGCTCTCCATCTCAGAAAGGTTTTCTGAATAACCCAAGCCATCACGGCCTGATAGGCAGCTCTGTGGAGCTGTGATTTCCTCAGTGTCGGTAACTTCCTCCATCAAGAGAAATCTCAGTCAGGCTGTGACCTCATAGAGAAAGTCCAAGGAAATTGCTTATGGCCTACAGAGGCTAAGAAGGATTATGCAGTGAGTGTGTGGGATTTGAACCCAGGCTTCCCATCTACAGAGACCCTCTGCAGCCATACCCTCAAAAGCATCTGGAAGGGGAAACAGGTTCATTGGAGTTTGATGACAACAGCCCCTGTCCATCACATCCATATGCAGCCCAGAAAGGGACCAAAAGTCCCTGACAAGGAAACTGCATCCTGGAGGTACGGTGGAGGTAGGGATAGTGGCCAGTCCACATCCAGATTTGTTGGCTCATTAAACAGGCATTTATTGGCCACTATTATGTGCAAAGATCTGTGTTCTAAGGGGATGGAAAGAAAGGGGTGGAAGGGAGGTAGGAAGGAAGGAAGGAAGGAAGGAAGGAAGGAAGGAAGGAAGGAAGGAAGGAAGGAAGGAAGGAAGGAAGGAAGGAAGGAAGGAAGGAAGGAAGGAA
>NW_027185791.1:14754649-14774685 GCF_028583685.1 Petaurus breviceps papuanus | reverse complement strand
GAAGGAAGGAAGGAAGGAAGGAAGGAAGGAAGGAAGGAAGGAAGGAAAAAGAAAAAGAAGGAAAGGTAGAGAGAAGAAAAGGGAAAAAGAAAGACCTGCCCTCAAGGAGGTTACAGTCTAGTAGAGGAAAATGACATGATAATGTCTAGCTTTTATGCCCCCCTTTCAAGTTTTCAAAATGTTGTCATAATAGCTCTGTAGGGAGAGCTGTGTAAGCATTAGAGGTAGATGTTGTAGGGTGGACTGGGCTGAACTGGGGTCAGACACTGACATGCTGCTATGACTTGAAACAGTTACTTTCCCTCTATGGGCTTCAGTTTCCCTATCTGTAAAATGGGAGAGTGGAACTAATCAATCTCTAACATTCCTTCTAAACATACTGCTCCAGAGGCTACATGTGATCATCTCTCTCCTGTAGATGACAAACACTGAGGTGTCAAATAGCTGTGTGTCAGAATGAGGAATTGAAGCCAGTGCTTCAGAAATCCAGCTCTCTTCCTGATTTGCCATAGTGACTTTCCAGAGATGAAGCAAATAACCTAATAGAAGACCAAAGAAGTGGCAAGACAGTGTAGCAGATGGGAAGGGTCAGCTTTGGTGACAGGAAGACCTAGATCCAAATGCCCCTTTGGATCCCTACAGACATTGAGACTGAGAACAAGTTAGAACCCCTTAGCACTCTGGGCACTCTCTCAGGCCGAGGAGTGACTGATCTGTGTAATAAAGGGAGTTCCCATTCCAGGCGGTCCTTATACCAATGAAATCGTGGGTCTAGACCCCTTTTCTTTTCTCCCCCAAAATGCAGTGGGTGGTGATTAGAAAAGAGAGTTCAGAAGAGAGACCGATTCTGGCAGTAGGGATCAGAGGAAGGTACATGGAGAGGGAGGCTCCTGAGCTGGGCCGGCACCAGAGGATCTGAGTTGAAGCTCCAGTTTTGCCACTTACCTGCTCTAGGCCTCATTTTCCTTACCTCTAACGTAATGGTAGAATGTCATTTCCTTGGCTCATACCTTACTCTTGTCTTTGTATCTCCAGCACGTAGTAAGTACAGTGCCTAGCACCCCGTAGGCAGTTAATAAATGCTTGTTGCTTTGAATTAAATTGACTAAATTGGACTAGATGATCTCAAAGGCCCTTTGGGCTCCCAATTCTAAGGGCCAGGGATCCTGCTCAGGTTCCTTCTGTTAACCCAAAGTATCTCCTGTCTTTGTAGTAAAATAAACTTGCCTTTGGGCTGTAGCCAATATTTCACAGCTTAAAGGAGCCAGGGAAAGCAGCATGGTACCCAGGTGGGTTTTGACCACAAACAGGAAGAAACAAGGAAAAAGTGGGTTATGTTCTGAGCCATATCTGTCCTGAGGCATTTGGAAGCTTGAACAGCAGTTTCTTATGTGTCCCAAGGGGATTGGAACTGGACCTGTAATATCAATAATATAGGGAACTATTAGGTGAAGAAGACCCTCTTCATTAAAGGAGTTTGACATTTTCTCTGCAACTTCGATCCTAGAGTTTTCCAGGACAGTTAGGGGTAGCAGATGGGGAGGGTCAGCTTTGGTGACAGGAAGACCTAGATCCAAATGCCCCTTTGGATCCCTACAGACATTGACAAGTGTTACCACAATGAGGGTTGTGGAGCTAGTGTGTGTCAGAGGTGGGACTTCAGCCCAGATCGCCTTGGCTCAGAGGCCAGCTCTGTCCACTACATCACAGTGACTTTAGTTGGTCTCATAGCTAGTACAGAAGTCTTGTGTATCATGGTGGTTATGTTGGGAACAACAGAGAACAGGAGGGGAGAGGGGAGAAAAGGAGAGGTGTTGAACTTTGGCATGTGAGAAAAGAAGCAGGGAAGGTGAAAGGTAAAATTCTGAGGTTTAGATATTGGACTCTGAAAAGACAGGGTGATGGCTGTGTCATCAGTCTGATCAAAGCAAAGACAGGATAAGCAGCTGAGGTAAAAGAGGGTGGCACAGCCCCCAGTGCCTCTGACATCAAGCCACTCCAGCCACAGAGGGTGGAAGATGAAAGATGGGGAGGGGAAGGTGCCAGCATCTTTAACTGAAATCAAGAGGTTGGTGGAATGGAGCAGTGATCAGGTTGGTCAGGGCAGATCGTTTGTGGTAGGCATCTTGCTTCCACTTCCTATGAGTACTGAAGCCCATTAGGTAGGGATCTGGGTGCCACATTCTCCTCATTAAGGAGATAGAGTTTGTCTGTCAAAGATGCTTTATGGGGAGACAGCGCTATGCCCCGAATGGTCTGTGTGTGCAGATCCTGACATCATATGCATTCCATACTACCCTCCATAATTGAGATGTCACAGGCCTTATTTTTGACTGAGGGCACAGGGGAGTTAAGAATATTGCAATTAAGTAACAGTAACGAGGGCCTGCCATTTCATGTGGGTCCCACTGGAATACTCTGTGTGTGCTCATAAGGTGGGACACCATCATAGACCAGGAAAGACGAAATGGCAGCTTATCACCCCTTCTAACCTCAAGCCCCAGAATCCAGAGAAGGGCAAGACTCCAGGAAGGTGGGAAGGCAGAGAAAGTTATGACCAGTTGACTTCTGTTGAGAGATAGCATGACATAATGGAGGAAGTCTCATAATGGAAAGTCTCTAAGAAATATGTAGAGTCAGGAGAATGCAGTGCCTGGCACATAGCAGGAGCTTTAATGTTTATTGATTAATTGAGAGATCTGAATTAGAATTCTGCTTCCTATATTTGCTATATTTGATCTCTGAGCCTCAGCTTCTGCATTTGTAAAGTGGAGGTCATAGGATCAAAGATCTAGAATTATCTGTAGAAATCCAACCCCTTCCTTTCCTCATATGGATGAGGAAACAGGCCTAGATAAGCTTGGTAAGTGTTGAAGTTCCAAGTTACAGTTATTAAATAGCAGTATGCAAACCCTCCTACCCAGGACCTCTGACTCCAAATCCAAGCCTTCCATACCTGTAATACCTACAAGGGGGTCATAAAGGTCATAGGAAAGTGGGTGACTAAATGTGGCCTGTCTGGCCAAGCTGCCCTGAAGCACAAATAAACCACCAAAGGGGAAAGTGCTTCCAAAAAGTTTCTACAGATGGGAGGTTATTTGTCATTATTATTGAATGGCACAAAGCCAGTCACTTATCTGAGGCTAAGGCATCATGGAGAGAGCTGTCTCTGGGAACCAAGGAGCACACGTCTGCTTTGAGATCCCAGACTTTGGGAGAAACTGGCTGAGGTTACCTCCCTGGGCTAAAGTCCCCTTTCCTTGCTTTGAACCCCTGCTTGTGTTTACAGTCTCTGCTCCTCATTTGAGATCTCTTATATACTCTCTGTCGTGTATGGTGTACAAATGTTTATTTTGTTTCCTGAGCTAGACTTTGAATTCTTCCAGGGCAGAAACTGTATCTGATATGTCTCTGTGTCTCCTAGAATCAGTCATCTAGCACTTATGGATGTACTATGTATCGACGCTGTGCTTAGAGTACCTTGTACATAGTAACACTCTGTATGTAATCCTTAGAATACAATATGTAATAATAAAAGATTTCTCCCTTAATGCGCTCTGCAATCCAACCGAAGAGGACTTGTTTCTGTTCCTCACACAACATCCCATCTCTGGTCTCAATAGCTTGCATGGACCTGGCCCCTGTGCCTGGAACGCACTCTCTCCTCACCTTTGCCTTGTGGAATTCCTCGTGTCCTTCAAAATTCAACTCCAGTACTACTTCCTATAGGAAGCCTTTCCTGATATCTACAGATGCTTGTGTGTAACCTCCAGAACGGACTTGCTTTTTGTTTTGTACACGCATTTTAGATGCATCGCACGTGTGAGTGTTGTTTCCTCCTGTAGATCCCTGCTCCTTGAAATCAGAGGCCGTTTTCCTGTCTAACTTTGGATTCCCAGTGCTCAGCACAGTTCTTGGCACATGGGAGGTACTTAAAGGTTTTTACAAAGCAACCCTGTAAAGTGTTATTCTCCCCATTTTACAGAAGAGAAAGTAAGTGTCAGAATCAGGATTCCGACTCTGCTGCCCTTTTCCACTGCACTGACTTTTGTTGCTTGATTGATTAATTACTCAGTTTATGTTCCTCCCTCCCAGAGCCTTGTGCTCTGTTAGAGAATTCCTGCTAAGGTGCTAATGGCTGCTAATGGACTAATGTTCCTCCCTCCACCCCCACCAGCCCAGGTAACCTTTGTGTACTTTAAGCCTTCGTTGCCTTAACACAAAGGGTTGACTAATGGTGGAAATTTCAGGCACTGTGGTGGATGGGTGAGGGAAATATTGGGGTGTATGTGTGTGGGGGATGTAGATAGGACATTCAGTACCTCTTCAAAATAATCTGCATTGTTGTCATCTCTATTTAGGGTTGGCCTGGATTAGTTAACATTCCCACAAAATGATACAATGTTAGCGACCAGACTGGTATTGGAGGATGTTAGTCGTTGTGTAAGGGGCGGGCATGGCCACAGTGTTGAGTTGGAGATGGCCATGGTGTTGGGTGCTGTGCCATATCGGGGGGTGAGAATTGCAGTGTTCAGGGAGTGACCATTGCCATTATATTTCTGTGTGGGCAGTGGTCGTGGAGCTGTACAGATGATGACCAGGGTATTAGAGAGGTTATGATTTCACTATGGGATTAGAGATGACTGTGGTGTTTGGGGTGAGAAACAGTGATAGCTGGTGTTGTAGGGGATGTTATGATTGGGCAGTGACCACAGGATTAAAGGGCAGTGGTTTGAATTTTAGTTGGTTGAGAAGTGGCGTTGTTAGGACATAGTAACTTTGATTTTTGGAAGAGGATGATGGTTATTTTAGACTCCAATGACTAAAGTGTTAAGAGAGGTACCGTGATTACAGAATTAGGTCCGTGGTATTGGTGGAGCTTAATAAATTGATTTTTAATATCTGGAAACTGTCTCTGGGCATTTTTACTCATCGCAGTGGAGAAGACAAAGAGAATTATGCTTTCAGTTCCTTTTTTCCAGCCATTTTAACAGAATGCACACGTTATACTACTGGTGGAACAAGCCCTGGACTTTATGACTTTGGGGGAATTTAGGCTAGAAAACCGATAAAATAAATCCCATGTTAGGATCCTATCAGAACTAGGAAGGAGGCAGAAACCAACATAACAGAATTACTTCTTGGTCACTTTTGACCCAGTGTTCTCCATGGAGCCACCAGTGGATTTTTTTTTTTCCACGTTACTAACAACCACTACTTGTAGGAACTCCAAAGGGAAGTCCGAATTCATATTTTATTTCTGTACAAGCACTTCTAATCAGCGTAACACAGCTGCCCTGCCCCCATCCCCCAGGTACCTCGATCAATTCTATTTCAGGATACTACTTGAAATACACTTGCACAGGCTACAGGCAAATTGCACAGGCAATCCTTTTACTCCCCCTTAATTGATTCCCTATCCCACTCCCCACAGAAAATATTCCAAATGTTTTCTTCTCTCTTCAAGCCTCCCACACTTTCCCCTCCTCCCTCTTTCCTAGCTAAGGACCTCTTATTTACTGAGAAAATTGAGGCCATTTACCACGAGCTCCCTTTTCTCCCCTTCTCTTCATCTCAAAGCCCCTTGACATCATCCTTCACTCTCTCTCCTTTCCTCTAGATTCTGATAATGAGGTGGTCCTTCTCCTTGCCAAGGCCAGCCTCTCTATCTGTCCCCTTGATCCAGTCCTCTTCCATCTTCTCTGACTGACTGTCCCCTCAGTCATCCTCCACCTCTCTCATCTCAGCCTCTCTTTATCAGTTCTTTCCCAATTGCTTTCAATGCCCAAATCTCCCCAATATGTAAGAAAAAAAAAAGAAACCTTTAAATTCTTCTTTCCCTTCAGGCTATCAACATATATCTCTCATCCTTTTCTCCACCAAACTCTGGCAACGGTGTCTCCACTTGCTCTCCTTCTCACAACTCTTTGCAGTCTAGCTACTCAGCTCAAACTGATCTCACCAAATCATTAGAACCCTCTTCCTTAGTCCTCATCCATCTTGACCTCTCTGATATTCTCAACCCTCCTCTCTTCCCAGATACTCTTTTCTCTATTATCAAATGAGATTGTACAAAATGTTTAGCTTCATAAATGCTTGTTACTTTTCCCCCTTCCCTTCTGAGTTTTCATGACGATACTCTCTCCTGGCTCTCCATTCCTTCCCAGGTTCCTTTGCTGGTTCCTCCCCCATATTGTGTCCTCTAATTGTGGGAGTACCCCAAAGCTTGGTCCTGGATAGTCCTCTCTCTCTTCTCTCTACTTTCTCTCTTAACCTCATCAGCTCCCAGCAGTTAATTATCTCTGGGAAGATGACTCAGATCCCCTCAGCTTCTGTCTCACATCACCAGCTGCCTATTGGACATTTCAAACTGGATGTCCTGGAGAATGCTGAAACTCAACACGTTCAAAACAAACGTCAGTGTCTTTCCCCAAAAAACCAATCCTTCTTTCAAAGTTCTATCTATTTTTTGTCAAGGCACCGCCGTTCTTCCAGTCTCCCAGATTTGGAACCTCGGTGTTATCTGTGACCCTCCACTGTCCCTCACCCCAGATATGCCCCAGGTCTGGAATGCCCTCTACCTCATGACCCAGGGATAGAATCTCCCACTTCCTTCAAGAAGCAGCTCCAGCCCTTCCCCCGTCCTCTTTTCCTAACTTCCTTGCACTTATCTCTTATTTTATGTTTATGCCAAGAGAATGAAATGGGCACGCGTTGTCTCTTCTTCCTCAAGTCGACTCCCTGAGAGCAGAGATTGTTTCATTTTGTTGGTCCTTTGACCCCCAGTGCCTAGCACGGTGCCCGACACGTCGTGAGCACTGAATAAATTCTCTTGTTGATTGACTGCAAAGAGAACCGAAAACAACCATGGAAATAGCAATGTCCCCCTCCCTCTTCTCTACAACAATGTCAGTTCCCCGTGGCATCTTTATTGGGCAGATGGGATGGTCAGAGACTCAGTTTGCCCATCTGTAAAATGAGGAAGACTAGGTGACATCGAAGAGGCCTTCCAAAGCTGGCATATTCTGTGGCTGAATTCAGACTGGACCCTCCCTTAGTGCCCCAGACCCTTGTTTATTGCTCTAGTTTCCATCTCTCATTTTCTTCTTTCCTTTCCCCCCAATCCCCCCTACCACTATCCCTCCCCCCCACTCCTTCCTAGAGACATTATAAATCAAACAGCTTAAAATTTAAAGTGTCAGAAATTCTAAAACCTTCATCTATTATTAACTGTGACAGTAAATCCCACCTCAGAGTGTTTTACATAGCAACTGTTACCAAGACACTCGGCATCTTAAGCTGATGTTCCAACAACTTGAAATCACAGCCTTGTATTTCAGCAGTGAAGGATGATGGCTAGGCGGATGTGGCCTCAATCACGCTGGCATCATCAGAACATTTTCAGTTGATTGTTTTCCAATCCCTTGAACTAATCAAAGCTTGGGTAAATGGCCCCACATGGGCTCCCAGCCTCCCTTCTTTGGACGCACCAGTGAATTCTCTATAGGAAAGATGTCAGGAGCGGGGGCTGAACTCAGCAGGCACTGCAGGCCCCATCCCACCTACTCAGGCCACCTGACCTTGTTCTAAGATGAAAGACAGTGTTGGGGCACCAAGGCCACATTGCCAAGGCTCTCTGGAGGCTCACAACAGATGTCATCATCCTCCCCCTGCCTCCTGCTCTGTCTGCAAGCCTTACCCTAGGATGGGAGAGGAGACAGGCACCTTAGTGCAGCCTAGTAGAAGCAGGAACGGAATCCGGGAAGCCCTGAAAATAGGCCCCTTTCCTTCCTGTTACTTTCCATTTCACTCCATTCACGTAGGGACCTGGAAAGCAGCGTCACCACTGTCATCACCATAACAACAGCAGAGGATGTCTATGTAATACTTTCAGGTTTGCAGAACTCTGCATACATTACCTTATTTAGTGCCCCCCCTCCTCCCAGCCCCCCAAACAAACCTGTGAGGTAGGAACTAATTTGGGCAGCTAGGTGACACAATGGGATAGAACCCAGGACCTGGAGTCAGGAAGACCACTCTGTCCGAGTTCAAATCCGGCCTCAGACTCTTATGAGCTGTGTGACCCTGGGCAAGTCACTTCACCCTGTTTGCCTCAGTTCCCTCATCTGTAAAATGAGCTGGAGAAGGAAATGGCAGATTACTCCTGTATCTTTGCCAAGAAAACCCCCAATAGGTCACAAAGAGTCAGACATGACTCAATAACAAAAGCACTAGCTGTTATTTTCCCCATTTTACAGATGAGGCAACTGAGGCTCATAGCAGGTTCATCCAGGTTCCCAGAGCTGGTAAGTGCGTGAGGTTAGAATCAAAGTCAATCAAAGTGATTCCCTTCCAGTCCAGGACTCTGTCTAGTAGTCTGTCCTCCAACCATGTCACCCACAGACTAGGTGCAGCTTGAGTCAAAGACTTCCTAGGGTCTGTAGCAGAAAAACATTCACACGTGTGTCCACGTATATGAGTGTGTGTGTGTGTGTGTGTAAAAGGTGATATCTGAGCTGCATCTTAAAGATAGGGACTGTATGAAGACCCTCACAACGACCTTGTGAGATATAGACCCATTTCACAGATAAGGAAACTGAGGTTCAGAGTGGTTAGGTGACTAGCCCATGGTCACCTAGTGACCATCTGCCAGTTAAGGTTTGAACCCAGGACTCTCTTAACTCCCAGCTTAATACCTTATGATATCCCTCACTCTGCAGGTGTTATACTATCAGGCCTGTATCTGTTAGTAATTACAGATGAAGCTAGATATAAGCCATTACATAATCCTGCCTATGTGGCCACACACGTAGAGATTTCTGATCATTGTGTACCCTTTGCTAAAAACTCAGATGTCCTCGCCTCCAGGTGCTCTTTTCACCCTGTGTACCCCATGGGAGCTCAGGGAAAGGATACTGAGTCAGAAAGACCTGTTATGTCTGTGGGATTTGCTTCAGTTGAGCGAATCTTTCTTGAACATCTAATATGTGCCTCTGCCTTGTGTCAAACAGTGGGAGAGAAACAAAAGGAGTGTACAGAAAGTGGTCTCTGACCTCAAGGAGGCAGTGTGGTCCAGAGGAAGGAGCCATGGACCATGGTGTCGGAAGATCTGGGTTCGAATCCCAGCTTTGTGACAGGGTGAAGTGCATGAGACTCACCAGCCTTGTTTTTAGATGGGGAAAGTCTTGTATTGGGAAAAACCCTCCCAGAGTTATCGTGGGGAAAGTACTCTGTAGAGCACTTCAGAGGTTGGGGGCCCAATAGGCATTGAACTTGGAGTCTAGAAGGAACTAGGTTTGAAGTCACTTAATCTCTTCCTGCCTCAGTTTTCTCATTTGTAAAATGTGAAAGATAATACGTACCTCACAGGGTTGTTGTGAAAATGAAATGAAATAAAATGTAAAGTATTTTGTTAAACTTTGGCTATATAATAATTGTTATAGTATAATTAGCTATTAGCTAGATAGTGCTGTGAATAGAGGTCAGAAAGATCTGAGTTAAAATCCAGCCTCAGATCCTTAGTAGCTCTGTTACTCCAGGGCAAATCACTTAACCTCTACATGCCTCAGTTTCCTCATCTGTCAGAGAGGATAATAATAGCTCCTGCCTTTTCCCAGGGTTGTTTTGAGGATCAAGTGAGACAGCATTTATAAAGGACTTTGCAAAACCATAAAGCACTAGGTAAATGCCCAGTATTATCAGCTACTAGCTATTTGGGCAGCTAGGTGATACAATGGGTAGAGCCCTGGGTCTGGAGTCAGGAAGACTATTCTGCCTGAGTTCAAATCCATCCTCAGACACTTACTAACACTGTGACCCTAGGCAAGTCACTTAACCCTGTTTGTCTCAGTTTCCTCATCTGGAAAATGAGCTGGAGAAGGAAATGGCAAACCCCTTTGGTATCTTTGATAAGAAAACCTCAAATAGGGTCACAAAGAGTTAGGCACAATTGAAAAACGACTGAATAGCAACCAAAGCTATTGCAAAGTGCTAGTCTGACTGGGGAGAGAATATCTACACACATAAAATAATCATAGGACATGGTGTAATGCCAGACCACATCTGGGTGCTGTTCCCAGCTCTCGGTGCCACTGGGATGCCAACAAGCTGGAGTGTGTTCAGAGAAGAGTGATGAGGGACTGGAGAGGGGAAGGCGTGGAGGGGATATAACCACCATTATCAAATATGCCGAGGGCGGGGGCAGCCTTGTCCTGTTGGGCCCCAAGAACAGAACTAGACCCCCTGGTGGCCAGAAATTAGAGAGGCATCCTTGACCTCGAATCAGGAAATTGATTCTCCAATATTCACCATGATATTGAATAAATGATTCACTTTGAGTCTGTTCTCCCCCTTCATGCAGTGGCTAGAATAAGCACACCCTGGCTGACCGAGAGGGTTGTTTTGGGGAAGGCATTTGACAAACCTTCAAGCTCTATGTGAACGTGAGCTATTGTTGATGAGTTAGAGAGAGGCAGATTTCAGATCACCAGATGGAGGAGTTTTCTAACAATCAGAAGTGCCCAACAGTGAAACGGTTTTGCACCAAAAGGTAGTGAACTCCCCATCACGGGACATGTTCTAGCAGAGGCTGGAGGATTCTCCACCAGTGATGCCCATAGAAGGGAAATCTGTAGAGTCTTCTTTGGACCCATCCCTGCAGTGGGAGGGGAGCTGAAAGTTCCTTCTCCCTGTGAGGTGCAGTGATTCTGTCCTACAGCAGCAGAATTTTGGTGGTGTGGAGGAGAATACGGGTTTTGGAGTCAGAAGGCCTAGGCCTGAATCCCAGATCGATTAATCAGTCAACAAGCATGTTGTTACTGCTCCAGGTACTGAGAATCCAGGAAGAACAATGACATGATCTCTGCCCCAGAGGAGTTGGTATTCTGAAGGAATATATTATAGTCCAGCTTGCCGGCCTCCCAGTGATACCCAGAGTCGAGAGCAGCGCCCCAGATGTGGCCTGGCATTATACCACGGCCTATGATTGTCTTATGTGTGTAGATCTTCTCTCCCCAGCCAGACTAGCATTTTGCAGTAATAGCTAGTAGCTAATAATACTAACAGTGAGCATTTACATAGTGCTTTAAGGTTTCGGCAAGTGCCCTATAAACACCATCTCATTTGACCTCACAACAACACTGAGAGGAGGCATAGTCTGATGGGCATGGACGTATAGAAATATATATGTATTATCATATAGGCTTTCTTGAAATGAAAATTTATTGCTATATGTTTTGAATCCTCTCATGTTCTGCTATGCACACAACATGCTTTTTTTTTCCTTTCTAACTTTGTATTTAAGTTCCAATATTTAAGTTTATGATGTGTTTTTGTTTCTTTTCTTTATTCTGTATTTTATGTTCTGGAGTTTGAGTCTAAAATAAAATTTTGGAAAAAAATACATATAAATATTTATGTATATAAAAATACATACAAAAGAAATACAGTATAATTTATCTGGGTATGGAGAGAGGAGAGGGAGACACAAGCATCTGGAGAGATCAAGGAAGGCTTCATGTAGAAGGTGGATTTCGAAGGAAAAGAAACTCTAAAGAGGTGGGAGTGAGAAGGGAAAGCCCTCCAGGCATCAGGACCAAAAAGGACATGGAGGGTCAGCGGCAAGATCAGTTTGTCTGGACTGAAGAGAACACAGAGGAAGGCAGTAAATGTATGTGTACATGTGTGAGTGTGGGTGACATGTGATGTGTTGTGCACGTGCGTGTGGGTATGTGGGTGTGAGTGTGTGTATGATGTGGGTATTAGTGTGGGGGTGATGTGTGTGCATATGTGTGGTGTGTATGCATTGTGATGTGTGCACAAGTGTGATGTGTGTACATGTGTGTGCGTGGGTGTGGTGGAGGTGTTTGTTCATGGGTGTGGGTGTTCACTGTGTGTCTGTGTGTGATGTGTGGGTGTGCGTGAGTGTGGTATGTGTGTGTGTCTCTGTGTGTCAGTGTTATGGGTGTGCCCTAAGGGGTAATGGGTCACTCTCCCACCTTGCGCTTGGCAGCTGGTGCTACAGAGCACTGGCCCTGGAGTCACCAAGACCTGGTCTCCGATCCAGCCTCAGACACTTGCTAGCTGTGTGATACCGGGCAGCTCACTTAACCTCGGTCTGCCTCAGTTTCTTCGTATGTAAAATGAGGACAAGAACAGCAACGACTTGAAAGGCTCATTGTGAGGATGGAGTGAGGGAGTGTCTGCAAGCTGCTGGTGAGGGCTGGCTGTGGCTGTGCCTTTCCTTGTTATCATTGTTCTCCAGTTGGCCCCCCCAAAGGCTGATGGCTCCCTCAGGTGCTAGGACTAAGCCTGTGGGTCTGCACTCCTAACAGTAAAGCTCCCACCAGTGGGCTTGTCATTATCAATCAGCCAGTAGACTCAGTGAGCCCTTAATGAGGTATTTAACTCTATCACCTTGTTAAATATCAGTTAGTACAAAACACTCCCCTCCAGAAAAGTTGGGCACGTTCTTCTGCAGATAGACCCTGGCTAGTCTCTCTGTTTCAGGTCTTAACTTCCCATTCTGATCCGTGGGAAGAGTGGGCTTGAACTTAAGCGTACAGTGATAATGAGTCACCAAGCAGGATACATGTGGGTACCTCATGATACTGCGTGCCGTGCGAGTCCTTTTTCTCTTTGTACAATCCTTGCATTACAGCCCTTAGGGGCAGTGTCTCTGCTGGATGGGCCACTCAGCTGGGCTCCCAGACTCTTCTCCTTTTTTGAGTCCATAGCTGGCTCTTCTCTCTGCTGCCTTTGCTGTTGAGTCACTCTCTTCTTATCTATGTCTGGCCTTGAGTGGGTGAATTCTGACTGGATTCATTGTCTCTTACTGGTCCAGTAGCTCTGATGGCCTGGCTGATGGAGGGGGAGGGGAGGAGAAGAGAGATCCGGCCCCAGGGATGTCCCCCCCCCAAAGCCCACTAGAGCCTGGACTCTGAATGAATTATTTCCTTTCTATCACACCCAAGAGGTGTGATTGTCTTAACCAGTCACATAGTTTTTCCTGCAGAGTGTCAGATCTCTTCATCCAGTGACCAAGTGGCTCAAGTTGATTAAGGAACTTACTCTTGGTTCTGAGGTTGTAGGAAAACTCCTTAACACCTCCTTTTTATTTTGTGATTACATTGTGGGCCTTCTGTCAACTGAGGCGGGGCAAAGGGCTCCCTTCCTTATGTGTAACAAGGCTAGAGAGGCAGCTTGGAGCCAAATTGTGAAGAGCTTTAAATGGCAAACAGAACTGTTTGTATTTGATCAAGGTAATAGGGAGCCATTGAAATCCTTTGAGCACAGGAAGAAGTCAGACCTGTGCTTTAGGAAAAATCCATTTGGCATATATATGGAGGCTGAATTGGTTTCAGGAGAGACTTGAGCTAGGCAGACCAGTTAGAAGACTAGGCCAGGTAAGAGGTGATGAGGGCCTGGGATGGTGGTCCTAGGAATGAAAAGAGTGGGGAGTGGGCTGGACAGGACCAGAGGGATGTTGTGAAGGAAGCTGTTAGCAACGAGGCAATACAGTGGATTTGAAGTGGCTTGGGGGGTTGTAGTGGATAAAGCTCTGGCCTTAGACACTTACTAGCTGTGTGACCCTAAGAGGGTCACTTAGCCCCTGTTCATTCCGGGTTTCTCATCTGTCAAATGTTTGTTGTGAAGATCAAATGAGATAATGTTTGTAAAGCTTTTGGCAAACCTTAAAAGTGCCCCATCTATGCTAGATGCTGTTGTTGTCGTTTTGTGGGGGAGGAGGAGGAAGGGGAAAGGACCCTGCTTTCCAGCCTCCGTGCCGCCCTTGACAGAGACAGGGATTTTGGAAAGAGAGGCAGACTTGAGAAGAAACGATAACGAGCTGTTTTTCATACGTTGAATTCGAATATCTTCCAGTCCTTCCAATTTGAAATGTCTGCTTTCTGTATTTGGGGCCTGGGGCAAGGTACTCCCTCTCTCTGGGCATCATCTTCCTCACCTGTAAAATGAGGGAGTTGGACAAGATGGCGTCCGTCCGCTAGCCACCCCTCCTCCTCCTAGCTCTTCATCCTTTGATTCATGATAAAGGGTTAAATTAAATAGAATCGAGTGTCATGATCTGGGGGAGAGCCGATCTCTGTTCTCCGGGCAGTCAGGAACAGATCGGCGTGCACTGATGTCATTGGAGATGAGATGAAGTAGAATGGGGAGGCATTCACAGAGTGGAAACGTGCTGCTCGAGCCTGGAGCTGCCTGAGTGGCAGGAATGACCTTAGCAGTGGGCAGAAGGGTTACCCAGGCCACACCTCCCCAAGTGTCAGGGAGTCAAATGCAGCCTGGGGACTGGGGATCAGAGGACTTGGGTTTGAATGCTAGTGTGACCTTGATGCTTCACTTCTCTGAACTTCAATTGTGTCGTCTGTAAAATGAGGTGATTAGACTGGATGAGGTCCCTTCCAGGGCTAAGTCTGTGAACTGCCTGAGCTAGAGCAGAATGGCCTCTGGGGCCAGTCTGGGGGGTCAGTAGTCCTTGTCACCCCAGACCTGTCCCAAAGAATTGCTGGCAGTCCAGGTCTAACTACTGGGTATCCTAGCCATTTTTCTCCCTGCCACACAAAGTAGGTCCTGTGAACCATTTGGTGCTTTCTGCAACATGGTGACAGAATTCATGAAATTCCTTGAAGTGGCAATAAGAGACTATCCTGCCCTGTCCAGCCTGTAATACTCCAGATTTCTCCTGGATCCTAGATTACACAGATTTCCACTACAGGTGGAAGATAAGGGAACCTGGGGCTTGGAGTCAGGAAGATCTGAGTTCAAATGTGGCCTCAAACATTTACTAGCTGAGTGACCCTAAGCAAGTCACATAACCCTTTTGCATCCGTTTTTTTCATCTGTAAAGTAGGGAAGATAATAATAGCCACCCTCACCTCCTCCCAGGGCTGTTGTGTGGCTCAAATAAGATAATGCTTGTCAGACACTTGGCACGGTGCTTGGCACATATAAACCATATAAACGTTAGGTATTATTATTGCTATGATTAGCTGTTGGCTGTTACAGACACCATCAGGGCCTCTGCCACTCCCATAGCCAGCTTCCATTCTGGGAGACTTCCAAAGGATTCAGCTTAGACCCTTCTTCACAGAATCGTCTCTGGGGTACACCATAGCACACCTACCTCTGACTGCTGCAGTTGCCTGGGCTTGCCGGAAGGGCGTATCCTTTGGTCCCAGGGCCAGAAGGGAAACTAATCCTTGCCCAATTCACTATCTGTTTCTTCACCTCTTGGGAGGCAGAGAGGGCTAAGGGAAGGTCTCTGGCTGGTATCATTGGCCTTTAATTCCGTAAGAGATTTCTCACATCATATTCACCTCCAGCATTTCTTTTGATCTTCATGGCATCCCCCAAGTTGGTTAGGAATGACATTATTCTCATTTGACTGGTGAGAAATCAAAGACCCAGAGGGTTGCTGATTTGCCGTAGGACAACACACAGCAGTCTCCCAGTTCACCATGTTTTGTATGACACTCCCACCTTTCCTGTTGGCCCTGCTGAACTGAACTGAAGAGAGTTGGGAGTTGGACCTGGCAAAAGAAAAGCCCACGGGAGACCACAGACTGAGGTGAGGAGGTAGGATGAAAGGAGGCAGTTTTTCCCCTTAGGTTGAACTCATTTTTCACAAGGAGAAATATCTATGCTCCTTGCCCCATGGCAGAAGTGAAACCACCAGGCCTCAGTTTTCTCTCTAACTGACCCCAGGATTCCATAGTTGGTTGGGACTCAGGGAGTCGTTATTCATAGGATACTGGGAAGCTCCCATTCCCCACCCCCAGCTATCTCCCTCTTCCCTCCTCTGCCTTTCCTCCTTTCTCCCTCCTTATCTGCCCTTCTTACACTGTCTAGGGATCACCTGGCTAGACAGAAGGGAGGTGAGCACATCTTGTGTGCCTAGACACGATGTGGGAGGATATAAGGCTAAACCACTCAGTCTGACCTTCAGAACGGTTCATCTCTGGGAGGGGGGGGGATTGAACCCTTGGCCTCATTTGGCTCAGCCTTGTGGAGAGTTCTCCCTGCCTATGCTACTGTTATTTCATATTCAAATCTTAAATGCCAATTCTCCCGCTCCCCAAAGAATGAGGATCCCAGCCATAGCAGTGCCCCCCCTCTGCTCCCAGGGTTCCCCGTAATTCATCATCTCTCCCTCCTCCCCTCCTCTGGTGGAAGCTGTAATCCCTAAAGAAGTTCAGAAGGTGATGAGCACATTGATCAGGAATGAAATCAGACAGCAAAGGAGCTGTGGTGTGGTGGAAAGGGAATGGCCCTAAGAGTCTGGGGAGACTCAGATTCTGCTGCTAGGCTGGCTGTGTAACCCTGGACCTGTGTGTGCTCTCACTTCTCTGGGTGTCTGACTTCTCAGCCGGACAACTTGGGAGCTGGATGAGATGATCTCTTAAGATCCCCTCCTAGGTCTGATAGCCTGTCCTGTGTGTTGGCAGTGGAGACTGGACTGGGTCAGTCCCAGTGCCTTCCAGACCCCTGGGACACCAAACTGGCCAGAAATGCACTAGTGACTATAAACACTCTATCTTTCTGAGGCAGATTTACTCCTTCATCATTCCCTTTGGAAGTTCCCTGCTCCAAATTGTCCTCCCTTTTTCCCCTGCTAGAAGGCAAGGAACAGCCAAGGTATTACTGGGAGGGAAAGCTTAGGCTCTCAGCCAGGCAAGATTGACATAGTCAGATGCCTTTCTGAAAATCCACTTTTAGATTTCATATACAGCAGTATTTATCTTTGGGATTCCAAGGCAGAATGTATAATACTAAAATCATTTATCATACAACATCAAACAGATATTTTATTTTTTCCATTGAGATCCTGGCTCCGTGTCTTGTTTTAAAAAAAAAAAAAGGTTACTCTTGTGGTTAACATTTCCCCTGAGCTCCCAGCCGAAGCTCTCAGGGGCAGGGCTCTTGAGCGAGGGAAAGAACATAGAGGTGAGATAGGCGTGGGGAGAGAGACTAGGAAACAGTGCCACTTAAGGAAAGATAGATGGAGGTTGGTGCTTTTTTTCAATCCATTAAAAAATAAAAGACATTTGCAAAAGGGCCAGTGCGGGCCTTGATGAAATCATAGTATTTTAGAGCTGGACAGAAACCTATTGATCTTACAAAGAAACTGAATTGCTGTTCTCCTTCCCTCCTCTCCCCCACTCCCTTCAGTGGCAAAGGTGCCTCAGATTCCTAGGACTCTCACAGGGATCTAGGTCAAAGTGTGGATGTCGGTTGGGCGTTGGGGCTGGAAGGTGGAGGGAAGTCTGCCACCTGCCCCCCCCCCCAGGCACTGAGAACCCTTCACTGAATTAGCCCTATGCCTCTCACGGGTTAAGCCCTGCTATAGACTCATAGACGGTTGGAGCTGAAGGGGACCTTATAGGTCATCCAGGCCAACCCCTTCAGTTTCCAGATGAAGGAAACTGAGGCCCAGAAAGGTGAAGTCCCTCAAAGCTACTTTTGTGCCTCCGATTGAGGTCTCCTATGCTTTTGATTTTTGTGTGTTGCCTCTTTGTCTATAGTTGTGAAATGAAGTTTCTTCAGTGGCCTCCTGTCTGCCTCTTCTTTGTAGGTCCTGCCCCCTGGTTTGCCCCACCCCCACCCTAAAGAACGCCAAGCCCCAGGTTAATCAGAATCCCTCCAGTTATGAGGAGAATTCTAATAAATTAATCCTTGGTGCTGAGTGAGATGTTAGGGACTGAATTAGGGCTCTTGATTCCCAAAGGGAAGTTTGCATTTATTTAAAAGAAGAGCCTGGGGAGGGCAGTGCTTCCCTCAGAGAAATTAATTGCTAAAGGTAGAATTTTAGACATGAATAGTGGTGAGAGTGAAATATTGGGGGGGGGGGGACCTTGCCGTTGCCCCTTAAATCATGCTGTGTTGGTAGCCACCAATGTGTTCACAAGACCTCACATCTGGAATGTGTTTATTGTTCGGGGTTAGAGAAGAAGCTGCCAGAAATCCTCATTTTGGCCCCCTCAGAGGAAGATGCTGATGGCTCCACTGTTCTCTTTTTATCATGAAAAGCTTATCTCGACCTGCACCGTGGTGATAGGAGCACTGAGTATCTCCTTTCATTCCCTTTCTCTCTTTTCCCCACCCTCTCTCTCCCTCTACCCTCCCCCCTTCCACTGGGGGCCCCTTGGCCCCTCGTAGCAGGGCCCTCGGGCAGGCAGGACTGACGTTCAGAGGAGGCTGGAAGTGGGGACCTTATTCAGAGAATCACTTCCTTGTCACATAAAACAGGAGATGGGGCTCTAGAGGGGGTTTCGTGTTAAATTTTTTTTTTTTTTTTTGCCTAACAGGAAAAAGAAAAATGAGGCTTTGAATGCTGCTACATGTCAGCTGGTGCTGGCCAATGTCATTCCTGAGAGCGTCACAGCATTGCGCTTCATTACTGGGCTGTCTGCCTCTCTCAGGGAAATGACTTAGAGGTCTGTCTTGGCAGCAGTATGGCTGAGCCCAGCTTGGGCAGACCAGAGCTGTCTGCTGGCAGACACCACCACTCAGGGAGATAGGCAAAAGGCTGGGGGAAGGGGAGGGACCGAGAGGGGGAAAGAAAGAGTCTCCTTTATTTCTGTAGGAAAATCAGAAGCTTGAACACCAAGACAAGACAGAAAGCACACACTGGTCCAGAATTCAGACCATCTAGAGGCTCAGATAAGCGGTATTTTTCTTGAGGTGCTGTTTTGTTCTTGCAATCTAAGAGACCGTTATAGGGTATTCTGAAGTGCCTTCTGCATCCTCAATGAAAGATACAGTTGTGGTGAACTCAATTTTAATGTGAAATGTATTTTACTACATTAGAATTCTTTGAGAATGGGTAATCTTTTCTCTCTTAGCCAGAATATTAAATTAACCAGTACATTTCTATTCCTCACTTCTCATCTGCTTTCTGGATAAATGGGAGTTTAGTATAATGCCAATTTTAAGAATCTTTCGCATGGCCGTGGAGGGAGGGGGAGGAGATGGCAGCTTCCCCACACAGGGCCAATTCAGAATGGTTCACCAGGCTAGAAGGGCAGGCCAGTCAGCATTGAGCTTTCTGAGGCTTCCAGGGTCAGGGATGAGGTGGAGGACGTCTCTGTTCTTATTCCCCTCACAATGAAGCGATTGTTCCAGTGAACAGTTGTGGCTAAGAAATGGGGGGGGGGGTTAGAAGGGGAGGCAGGCAGGGTAGGGGGTGAGGAAGAAAGGAGTGAACGTTAGGTATTATGAGGACGCTACAGCTCTCCTTTGACGAATGAGCTCCAAAGAGAATAGCCAGTAGCTTGGGCTGGCCAGCTCTGTGGTCCCTCCCAATGCTAGGGTTCTAGAATCTGAGTCTTTTACAGCTCTGGCTTGTGAGGGCCCTGGCTGGAAGGTGCTGAAATCTGTACAGAGATGGGCACCTTGATGTCAAAGGGAGGAGGAGGAGGGGAGAAGACAAGGAGAATAAGGCAAGGAGTGCAGCGGGCCCATTTTGGAAGAAAGCAGGAAGACTCGGGTTGAAATTGATTGAAATAAAGCAAGAGAGAGAGGACACCAAGGGGAATGGCAAGTGTTCAAAGATAAGTGGATTTATGCCCAAAGGGTTATGGTATAACATCAGGCAATAAATATCCTCAGGGGTGGTCAATTCTCCCTCTGATACATGAGGGTGGATTGCGCAGCTCCTAATAACTCGATTAGGAATTGTAGACCTAAATCTGCTGCACAACAATGGAGAATAAACCTCAGAAGGGGAGAAAGCAAAAGAGGTAGAGGGAGGGAAGGAGGCGGGGGGAGGGGTTAGGAGAGGGAGGGAGGGAGAGAGGGAGAGAGAGAGAGAGGAAGGGAGGGAGGGAGAGAGAGAGGAAGGGAGGGAGGGAGAGAGAGAGGAAGGAAGGGAGGGAGAGAGAGAGGAAGGGAGAGAGAGAGAGGGAAGGAGGGAGGGGAGGGGTTAGGAGAGGGAGGGAGGGAGAGAGAGAGGGAGGGAGAGAGAGGGAAGGAGGGAGGGGGAGAGAGAGGGAAGGAGGGGAGGAGAGGGAGAGAAGGAG
>NW_027185791.1:14735858-14754549 GCF_028583685.1 Petaurus breviceps papuanus | reverse complement strand
GGGGGAGAGAGAGGGAGAGGGAGGGAGGGGAGGAGAAAGCTAGAAGGAAGGAATTAAAAACACTCAAAAGGAAGAAAAAAAAAAAACCAGTGTGCACCAGGCAGGCAGGCAGGCAGGCAGGGCAAGAAAGCAATCAAGTGTCAGGCGTGTGCGATCACCAGGTACCAGGGAGACTAGGCGAGATTACAGGAGGAAATTAAAGGGGTAACAATAATGATAAGGCGAGCAGAAGTGTCAGTGTAAGGGAGAGAGCAGCCAGCACTAAAGCTCAAGATAAATAGTACAATGTTTTGCCATTGCATAAAGAACATGGGGGCTGCAGTAGAGACAGGGCTGGGGAGGGGGGGGGGGGGGGAATGGAAGGGATTGAATTCTTGGCCTCCGTGGTCACAAAAGAGAAGTAGAAGATGGATGTCAGCGAGAGAGAGACAGATTTCCCAGGGGATGGAGGGAGAAATACCAAAGGAGAATGCAGCTCACACTCAGGTGATCCAGAATCAAGGGCCTAGTCCTGGGAAGACGTGTTGTCCAGGGTTGTCCTTGAATTCCGCAAGAGAATCAAGACCAGGGAAGGGGGGGGGGGGGGGGGTAGCAGTGAGCTATGTTCTAAGGCCATCAGCTTCAGCCAGGTAAACAGGAATAATTTAGAGACAATGGAAGAAAAAGGAGAGTAGAAGGAAGTCTTTCTTGGAAGGTTCCTTCCCAAGGCGAAGAAAGGGAGATTTTTTCCCCCATGCCCCAGGGACATTAGATGGCTGTCTGCTGGTGAGGACTATGCCCCAAGGGCACTGGGATGGGTGAGAGGATTTGCTTGAGACAGATCCTTCCCAAAGCACAGCTTTGATCCTGGCGCTCCCTTGCCCTGCTCAGAAACCCTTAATGCCACCTTTTTGCCTCTCCTATCAGATCTGAACTTTTGTCCTCTGCAATATGGAGAGAAAGGACCCCGTTGGAGTTCTTCCTCTGGCCATCTGTGTAACATGCAGGTCACCTCCCTCACCCACACCCCCGTTCCCCCAGGCCTTCTCCTGTCCTTTTCATCTATAAAAGGAAAGTGTGGGATTAGATCCCCAGACCTTAGGTACCTTCCACCTCAGCTCTTAATCCTTATCCCTTCATTCACCATCCACCCAGACTCCCTTTACAACCCTTCCACCAGAAACCCTGCTCTCCCTGGAGATGGGACAACTTGCCATTCCTCCACTATACCCCATCCACACTGACTTGCCTTCATGCCATTCCCTACACCTGGAAGGCCATCGCATTGCTCTGTCTCTGCCAGGTTCAAATCTTCCCTGTTTTTCATGGCCCATCTCAAAAGATACTTTCCTTTATGAAGCCTCGATGACTGAACCTTCCAATTGGTTGTGCTCTCTCCATTCCCAGACCCCCTTAACTCCCCCACCCAGTTGTTAGTACCAGGCAGGGAACTTCACCTTGAGTCACGTTTGTATCTGACACTGGGCCTTATGGGAGTTCAAATGTATATTGAATGAAATAAAATCTCTTGAAATCGTGGTGCTGAATCCAGAATTTTCCATAGAGTCACAATATCTGATATCAAGTGATAGAACTGGAAGAGGACTTTGAGATCCTCTAATTTAACTCCCCTCATTTTACAAAAGAAGAAACTGAGGGCCAGAATGACATCATTGACCAAGAGTCACCCTGACACCCAGTCAGTGTTCTTTCTGCCTGGCTGGCGAGTAAAAAGGGGGAGTAACCAAAGGGCAGAAATAACGGATTGCTTTGAGGATGCAAGGAAAGCCACCATCTCACCCTGGGAAGATGCCCAGAGCCTGGGGCATAAATGATCCAGCCCTCAGCAAATTGGTGGAATAGATGTATTTTGTCTTCAGAAGTAACTTCATAGAGTAAGAGATAGTGTCTTGAACTTGTAGTTGGGAAAATCGTGTTCAGATCCCACCTCAGACACTTGCCAACCTGACACCCTGGAACAGTAACCTTTCTTGGCCTCAGTTTCCTCATCTGTAAAATTGGGATATTAATAGCACCCATCTTGAAGATTAATGTATATAAAATAATAATAGTATTGTTATTCAGCCTTTCCCTCCTGTCTCTCTTTTTACTGTTTCTGCCTCACCCCCATTACGCTCCCAGGGTCCTGATGCTAACTCTCCTCCTTTGTCCCAGAGCGTCTGTTGATATCCTCGATCCACACAAAAAGGTAGCCAAGCAAACATTTATTTACCGCCAGGTCTACTCTTCTGCTAGTACCTTTTCTGCATGGGATCATAGGTTTGCAAAGCAAAGGGGCCTTAAAGACAATCTAAATCAAGTCCTGGATTAAAAAAATAATTTTTGCTTTTTGGAGGGGGAAAGGCAGGGCAATTGGGGTTAAGTGACTTGTCCAAGGTCACACAGCTAGTAAGTGTCTGAGGCTGGATTTGAACTCAGGTCTTCCTGACTCCAAGGCTGTTCTCTATTCACTGCACTACCTAGCCGCCCCCAAACCCTTAATTTTTTACTGATGAGGAAACTGATGCCCAGAGGATGACTTCTTGACCTGCCCAAGGTTTCTTAGGTTATAAGTGACAGAACTGGGATTTGAACTTACATCCCACGACTCCAAGGTCAGCACTCTTAACACTATACCATGATGCCCAAACCTACTTATCCTTTATCTAATCCCCTGCTCCTGAGCGATAGTCTCTAACACTATATGGTGCCTTAGAAATATCAGCTCCTTTGATCCACACAGCAGCCCTGGAAGGAAGGTGCTGTTACTATACCCATTTTTCATATGAGGAACTGAGGCAGACAGAAGTTACGAAGTTGAGGGTGTATCTGACATTCAATTTGAACATAGGTCTTGCTCAGGTCCAGTGCTTTATTGGGAAGAAGCACCAGCTGAGTAGAACTAGGTTCATTGGATCACAGGGTTTGGGGCCATGGATGTAGAATGGGAAGAGACCACAAGAGGGAAACTTTCCCAATCCCCCCATTTTACACACAAGGAAACTGAGCCCCAGAGAGTCTGACTGATCCAGTGCGGCGTAAGTAGTGGTACCAGAAGCAGCATTTACACTCGAGTCCTGTAACTCAAGTCCAACGCTCTCTCCACTGCTCTAGTCTTTATTCTGCCTCCTTCATTACGGGATTCCTTTCTGTGAGACTTAGATGTGCCTCCTTTGGAAATGAGGCTGAGCTCTGAGATAGTTCCCAGTTCACACGCTCTATGATTATTACCTACCCCTCGTAGGACACTTTTAAATGCCTTAAAACCCAGGGGGTGCGGAATAATTTCTGCTCTCCCCTGCCCCCAGCAGGCAGTGTGGAGATACTCCAGGTGGAGAGTCAACTCCCCTGCCTGTTCTCAAGGCCAGCCCTCAGGGAGAAGATTCAGAAACCAGTGGGAATGCCATTGTCAGTGAAGATATGGGAACAGAGCTCCCTGTGGGAGTGTCCATAGGGCACTAGGGTCCCAGTGGACTAAAGGACAGGGCAGATTGGATGGTGTCTGCCCCTCTCTGGAGGAGAGAAAGAGGGAAAGTGTCTAGGGCTGACCGGATTGATCTCCTAGCTGAGAGATGGAGAAAGGCTGAGAGCCTGTCTCCACAGAAGCAAGAAGCTACTTGCAGGGTCCATGGGGTCTAGAGGACAAAAAGGAAAGATGGAGGAAGGGGAGGGGAGTCTCACAGCCTTTGGCACAGAGTTTAATGGCCCTGGGGGGGGGGAGCGTAAAACCAGAGAATTATGGGGAGACATAAACAGAGCTGTCACTTATTGGCTAAAGGGAGATATCTTGGCTCCAAGGAAGAGGTGCTAAGGGCTGCCCTGGGAATGCTGCTTGGGCATAAAGAAGACAAAAGTTATCGAAGGGGTGGAGAGAATCGCCACCACCTGCGAGTGAGCCCTACTTTTGTCCTTGCTTCCTAGGCAACAGCACATCTGTCTCCCCTGCCAGAGCCACCCCTCCTTCTACTCAACCACTCCCTTTCCTGAGGACCTCTTGGGCCCTAAAGATGCCTACATGGGACCATTTTTGAGCAGTAGCAGGGAAGGGGAAAGTCCTGCTCTGCTGGACGGCTGGGTGCCTTCACTCGCCTTTCAGTGGATACACTGATAAGTGAAAAGGCTGCCAAAGAAAGGTAGGGAAAGGTCTGAACTGGGCCTGGGATGAGACAAATGAGAAAGGGCAGCCTGAGAAATGAGGAAAAAGGCAACCGGGGCACATCTACACAACTGGTGAGAGATAATAGGTCCTGGAATCTCCGTTTCTGTAGGCCCTGCCAATGCCATTAACCGAGCACTGATGGCTTTAAAGTCTCCCCCTTAAACCATCCATGCTGTCAAAACTTCCTGTGCAAAAAACCATTGGGTTTGTTCTGCATTAAGAGAACAGTCCTAGGAAGGTGGGGGGGGGGCGGTTACAAGGGGCTCAGGGCTTGAGGGTCCCCAAAGGACTGAAGGATTCCTGGGGCAGCTCTGCTGTTGGGGATGGAACAGAGGCCCTCCCAAAGTCCCTGAGCCCCAGGAGGTGGGGCTTTGACTGGGGCAGTGGGTCTAAGCTTCTACCTCCAGTGAAGACTAATTTAGCTGTGGAATGAATAGAGCCAGGAGCTGGTAGTATGGCCCTGCCATTTTGTTTCCAGCGACATTCCCACATTTCTCCCATGCCTGCTTGGTTTCATTGGAAGGCAGCTAAAGGACTTGGAGCTTTGTCTGCTGGTATTCTAAAACCAACCCTCATAATAAAAACCATGTCCTTCTCTAGATGTCTGGTGCATGGAGGTGGGGAGGGGGGGAAGTTCCCTATGTGGATTTCCTTCCTCGCCAAATCCCCTTCCTACTCCCTCTCCTCCTGCTATTGTGCTGGAGGCCTGCAGTCCTGCCAGAAACCAGACCGCAGGGTGGAGAGGTCACTGTGAGGAAGGCCAACACAGGCTTCAGATATCACTCTGTTTCCCAAAAGAAAAAAAAAGCTGTTGAATACATCTGGGGCACAGGCTGAGGTGAAACTCAGGCCAGCACCACCATGTGTGGGAAAGCACTGGGAAGTTGAGTCTGTGTGGGAAGCTGGGGGATAATGGAAATAAGTGGATGCCCCACGAAACCCCCCCTACACACACACACACCCACACACCCAGCACACACACACACACACACACACCCAGCACACACACACCCAGCACACACTCACACACACACACACACACCCAGCACACACTCACACACACACACACCAGTTTGGGGAGACCTACACCTACTGGCCCTTACTCCTGGACTTTGATGATGATTTTAATCAGCAAGTCACTATGGTCTGATGGAGAGTCACCAAAGCTGCAGTCACAGACCTAGGATCTGGATCCTTGTTCTGATTTTTTCACTAGATAGCTAGGTGACCTAAGGCAGGGTCCCTCTTTGGCCTTCATTTTCCCCATCATCTGCCCAAAGGGAATAGAGATAATTATCCTGTTTAACTGCTTGGACATTTTGAAGATAAAAATGAGAAAATTAAGTATGAAAATGTTGTATTTGTTTGGGGGGAGTAAGTTTTAAATGAGAGAGAGAGAGAATATTCTTTGGGGGCAGGGAAGCAAAAAAGTCAGAGTTTGCTGAGGTCTTTAAGTATAGTATAACCTTTCTTCTCTTTGGTCATCAGCCTTAGATTTCTCTCTTCACTCCCAAGTGTGGCTCCTTTAACTACACCTGGGAGAGTGGCAAACAGGCCCCGGAGATCTTTCTCAGCCTTGGAAGCCTTCCCCCTCCAACCACAAATCCCTTCTCCTCCTGTCCATGTTAGGTCCAAGCAAAAGGAAGCAGTTGAAAAAGCAGGAATTCCTAAGCAGATCCCAGACTAATCTCTTTTTATTTCCCAAAAAGTTGATTTGCTTTTATTCCTCTCCCATATCCCCTTCAGTTTCCTTCATTATAAAAAAAAAGAAAGAAAGAATAAGCTTCAGGTCCAACTAAAACAGACTTTCCTTTAGAGGGTGAGCTTGGGACTTTCCCTATCTCAGCCCTCTCTCAATTACGCCTTGTTCGTACAGTTTCAGTAAAAAACCCCTTGACCAATGTAAGAGACAGGACTGTTTCAAGGTCACATACCTGAATGTTTGTGGAGCAAAAGGGGCCAGCCCACAGGATGAGTCTTGCCAACTATGTTCCCAGCCTGAAATGCTAAAAGCAGGCCTGCAGCCAGCCAGGAAATGTAGGCATTCAAGTTGGTTTACATTAATTTATCTCCATGACGTGTGTCTCTACACATATACAGTACAGTATGGGGGCCCAGGCTTTGATGGGCTACTTGGTAATCAGGACCACAACGTATGTGGAGGCCATTGTTGCCATGAGAGCCCTAACTTCGGCATTTCCTGCTTTTCCTGTCTCCACACTGGCAACCTAAGAGCAACATTCATCCAGAACTTGAGTATGTTCTAGCCCCTTTCAAATATCCAGGCTCCAAAAGGACTAAAGTCACACTGATGTCAGTGTTTCCCCCAATAATCAGTCAGTGAGCATGTATTAAACTATGAAATGACAGGTACAGATTCCATAAATGAAACAAACCCCACCTGAAAAAAGTTTCCATTCCAGCAATATAGAGACTACAGCCAGTTACATGCCTGCCCGTCCTGTGAGACTCCTGCTCATTTCCTCCTCTTTACCCTAAGAGGTCCGTGCAGTGTGCTCGTGAGGTCTTCTTCATGTTTTCTGGACATCAGGAAGACCCCAGCCAGAGTTTTCCCTGGGTTATCCCTGACTCTTACCAAATCACTAAGCCATCTTCTTTTTCAGTCAAAAGTTAGAGCCTATACACACATACCATTCCTTCCCATTATTTTCTGGGTCAGTGTCAACTTCCCCTTTTCAGAGATTATAGCATTCCATGCCTCAAAAGCTATACAGCAGTCATCTGAAAAAGATGGGCCTTTGTTTCAGGCTGAAGCTCATTCATTAAAAAAAAAAAAAGCTTTGCAATTTCTCCAAGACAAATTGGCATAGTGAATAAAGTAGTGAATTTAGAGTCTGGAAGACGAGTTCAAATCCGTCCTCAGACACTTACTAGCAGTATGTCCTTGGACAAATCACCTAACGTGTTTGTCTCAGTTTCCTGAGCTATAAAATGGGAATAACAATAGCTCCTACCTCTCCAAATTGTCGTAGGGATAAAATCAGATAATATTCATAAAGTGCTCTGTAAACCTTACAGTGCTATATAAAGGCTAGCTATTATTGAAAAGAATCAGCTAGGTGAAACAGATGATTGAATGAGATGATTAGAAAGTGTTTAGCACTTGTGCTAAACTTGTGCCTGGCACATAGTAGGTGTGCCAGGAAAAATCCCTTCCCTTCCCTAGTTCATTGTCCATTTGCATTATCTGTCAAATATATATTTACATTTATATGTGTATATGTACACACTGATGAATGAGCTTTATGGGTTATCCAATTATATGTCATAGTCTAGACAATAGATATTTTCATCCTCTTTTTCTTTTAACGTGGAGAGTGGACAAACTTCTGACGGATTATGAATCTCATTTAAGAGATCTTGCAAGGTACAGTCAGCAAACATGATGTCATCTGCAAACTCTGGGGAAAAGTATCTCTGTCTCCAAGTGTGTACAGAGATAAGGACTGGAAGGGCAGCTAGGTGACGCAGTGAATAGAGCACCGACCCTGGAGTCAGGAGGACCTGAGTTCAAATTCTGCCTCAGACACTTTACACTTACTAGCTGTGTGACCTTGGGCAAGTCACTTTATCCCAATTGCCCTGCCTTCCCCCATCCAAAAACAAAACAGAGATAAGGACTAGATCTGTGATTTCATTGGTGTAGGGAACTCTCAAATGAGGAAACACTGTTTACTGATGCAGGTAAGCACCTTCTCTGCAACTTATAGTCATAGAGCCTTGAGCACCAAGAAGTTAAATGACTTGCCCAGGGCCACACAGCCAGTAATTGTCAGAGGCAGGACTTGAACCCACATCTTCCTGACTTTGAGGTTTGCTGTGCTGCTTCAGGTATTCAGATAAACAAAGACAAAGTAATTTCAAAAAGCACAGAGTAGTAAGGCCCTCATGTAATAAGTAGTTGGCCCCCAAGCTGTGCTGGGATTCTGTGAAGAAGTACAGAAGGAATGCAGTCCAGACGTGGGGCACAGCCTAGGCAAAGGTACTGAGGCAGGGGATGAAGTGTCATTTATGAAGAATAGCCAGCAGGCCAGCTGGATTGAAATAGTGTTGCAAAGGAAGTGACGTGGTCTAAGATTGTAAGGATAGGTGGAGCGCTGACACTCCCTGCCTCGGTGAGGATTTTGTGTCATCCCCAGGACACTTTGTTGCTGCTGTGGAAAGTAGCCTGCTCTCCCACTATTGATACGAGACTCCAGGCAGACGATATCGTGCATCCGGGCCTTATCTGAAGGTAGACATGATCTCTAAATTCCCTCCTAACAGCTAGAATAAACAGAGCCTTATGAAGCTTACAAAGCATTTTACAAATATCATCTCCTCTGGGCCTCACCACAATCCTAGCTATTAGGTGCCGTTATGATCCCCATTTTACAGATGAGGACGCTGAGGCTGACGGAAGTCACCTGACCTGCTGGAGTAACACAGCTTGGGCTCTTGGTGCAAGGCTGGATTTGAACTCGGGTCTTCTTGATTTCAGGTCCAGCACCTTTAATCTTTAACGCTAAATTCTATGTTTAAACTTTGTCTTTTATATGTCTCACAAGTTAGGACTGTCTTCAGATGCCAAGGACTCACTTCCTAGTCATCTGCTGACTCTTTTGCCCAGGACGGCGTAACAGCAGCTGCCAGGAGGAATAATCTCTGTCAGCTAGGACGGTACCTAGTACATCGTCGGCAGTTAATAAGTGCTCATTGATTAATAGATTAATAATTAATAATAATTACTAGATTAATAATTTGGAACCAGGAAGTTTGGGCTCAAAGTCAGGAGGTTTGGGACTTGAGTCTCTGTGTGACCTGACCATCTTACTCCCCTCCAGGCACCTCAGTTTCCTCATTTGTAAAATGATAGATGTGAAAACTATAACAAAGTTGACATTTACCAGACATTTCACATGCCACATTACATTGGCACCTTACAACAGTCTTGTACTGTAAGTACTGCAGGAGGGGCATAGGAACAGGCATTTATTTAGTACCTCCTGTATGCCAGGCCCTATTCCAAGCCCTGTACAAATACTGTCCATGTAGATGTTAGCTGGCAATGATTGTTCTGGTGACTGTCCTTCATGTCCATGTAGTTCTTCCACGTTAACTCCTTTGATTCTCTAGACCATCCTGAGTTAGGCAATCAAAGTATTTTTTAATTCCCCATTTTATGGATGAGAAGACCAATGCTCATAGAGATTAAGTAACTTGCCCAAAGTCATGCAGCTAGTGAATGGTGGTGGCAGGGATCCTGCTCCCAGGTCTGTGTCACTGTGCTGCTAATGCCAAAGGAATTGAACACATTTTTTTTTTCATGAGAAATAAACTGAAAATGGTTCCCAAGGCTGACCAACTGTCATAACTGAGATTCTTGCAGACAGTAGGGTGGGCCAGCTGGGAGATGACTGAGGCCAGGAGATGAGGACAGAACCAGCAGCCGAGGAGGTCTAGTCAGATGGTGTGGTCAGAGTTTCATATAGTAGGCAATAGGCTGAGGCCCGGGTTGGAGATGACAGGTAGGACCTCTATTCAGGATGCTGGGCCCAAGCATTGACAACTCATGTTCAGTTCCAGGACTCCAGTCCCAGGGAAAGTTGAAGGGGAGAGCAGGGTCATAATCATGGGGTCTTAATTACAGAAACAGGAATGGCCGAAAGGCTGACTTAAGCTTCTTGTTCCCTCTGGAATGGCCAGGTTTGGTATCAGAGTCTGCAAGTGGAGGGCGTGGGGGGAGGGTGAAATGACCTAAGCACGGAGGTTACAGGGATGTAGAAGCAAGGTTCATCTGTCAGGCAGCAAGGTGGCCTGGTGGAGAGAGTGCCAGACCTGGAGTCAGGAAGACTCATTTCTGAGTTCAGATCTAGCCTCAGTCACTAGCCGTGTGACCCTGGGCAAGTTACTTAACCCTGTTTGCTCAGTTTCCTCCTCTAGAAAATGAGGTGGAGAGGGAAATGGCAGGCCACTCTGGTATCTTGTCAAGAAAACCCCAAATTTGGTCATGAGGAGTCAGACACGACTGAAAGAACTGAGCCATAACACAAGGAGCAGGAAGCCAGTCAGATTGCTACTCTCTGAAATCTGTGGATCAGTGGGATGCTTATTATACACATTATCAAGCACTTGTATGTGCCAGAGAGCAGTGCAATATAGTTCCTACAGTGCTAGGCTAAAGTCAGAAAGATTCTTCTGACCTTTACTAGCTCATGTGACCGACCACAGGCAAGTCACCAAACCTCTGACCTAAGGCTGTTCTCCCAGACATCATTCTTCTTGCTTGCAATTAATGTCAGGGCTATAGGTGGAGCCTATTTTCCTACCTATCCATTACCTAACCCCACCATATCTCTATACACACTGAACCAGTCTCCCAGATCATGTGTTAAAAGTTTATCATTTATTATAGTTTATTCTGTTGTGCTTTTGACTTCTTTTTCAAAATTCACTTTTTTGTCCAGGGCAGAAAAAAAAAAGACTCATAATTCTTTGTGCAGTCATGCCTCAGAAACAGTATGGTCTTTTCCTTGGACTTTCCCAAACGAGTCATCTTTGGGGTCAGACCAAGTCAGATGACTTTCCTTTAGAAAAAGCACTTTCTCCTCTCAAATGATGAGGCAACTGAAAACTAGTTGGGGGGTAGAATGTTCTGGAAGAAAGTCTGGTAGCATGACCTTCTACACAGTTCAAGGTAAAACTTAAGGAAAAGAAGGGAATATCCCTCTAGCTGGGGAAACCAACTCATAGCACACAAATCATTCTGAACCAGAAAAGAGTCCGCCACTGTAGAAAATGCATGTCATTTAAAACGGGAGGGAGGTATGCGTGTGTTGTTTTGAGAGTAAGCAAGATCCCCATGCCTCCTTCTCCACTTAAAGACAAACTTCAGGGCTGTTTCAGAGAAAGGAAAAGTTGAACAGTTTTTCATCCCAGTAAAGAACCAACAAACCAAGTGTAAATATTTTCTCTTTCTACCAAAATATGAACAGATCACCCTGACCTGACCTTCCAGAGAGGAATGATCATCTTCCCCCAAAGGTCATCATCAGTTTGGGATCTATGCCCATCCTGAGGATGTTTTTTAGGAGAATAATAAGGATTCATTTCCTCTCCAAAGGTCCATTTAAAACTCATGTGGAACAAAGGCTTACTTAGTGGTGGTAAAACTGGAGAGGAAAGACAGAAGTTAGTAGTTGGGACGGTTGTTTGAATCTCCTACTCAGTGGAAAAGAAAACCAAATTAAATGAAGCTATATGGATCCTACAGTTGTTGTGTGAGTCTCCTTGTAAATGAGCTTTTTGCATATGTCACCCTTTATAATTCTCTGTCTTTTCTCTCCCTCCTCCAAGAAAAAATTCTTAAAGATTGGGGGCCAGGTGGTGCATTAAGTAAAGTGCCGGCCCCCAGAGTCGGGAGGACCTGGAATTGGATCTGGCCTCAGATACTTAACACACACACACACACACACACACACACACACACACACACACACACAAAACTGGTTGTGTAACCTTGGGCAAGTTACTTAACCCCAATTGCTTAAAAAAAAAATTCTTTAAGATTTCTAAAAGAGCAGCTGAGTGATTCTTTTGTAACTTCAGACAGGTCTTCTGGGGTCTTGGTTTCCACCCTGTCAAGAGTAGATTGGGCTTTGTTCAGTTGTTTCAGTAGCATTGGATTCTCCACGGTCCATTTGGGATTTGAAGAAACTGAGGCAAATAGGGTTACGTTACGTGTCCAGGATCACACAGGGAGTGAGTGTCTGAGGCCAGATTTGAGCCAAGAAGATGAGTCTTCCTTATCTGAGACCCAGCACTTCATTCACTGTAGCTCCTGGCTGCCCCTGAGATTGGTCTGTAGAGATTCTCCCAGCTCTGACATTCTAGGATTCAGTGCTTTAATGAGTCCTTAAGATACTCTGTAAGAGGCTAGAAAGAATGGAGAACTAGAAGGCACCGTCTCAAGGCATGTGGATTAGTAGAGTCCAGGCTAGGAGTCGGGAAAACCTGGGTTCCAATGTGTCTCTGACACTTCTTAGCTGTGTGAGCCCGGACAGACCTCTCTGCCTCACACAACTCCCTAAGACTTCTTCACAAAGACATTGATAATTCTCTGCCCACCAGGAGCTTACAGTCTAGGGAAGAGAAAATAGGATTTACACATATGAAAAACTGGCTATAAAACAGAGAAAAATATGTGAAGTGCTGAATGTAAAAGCCACTGGAAAAGGTTTCCCCTCTGGGCCTTGGGCCTAAATCATGAGCTTCTCTGGACCACAGGCTCCTCTTCCAGGAAACTTTGCCTTTATCCTTAGGGTTTTCACCTTTCACTATTCCTTTCTTCTCCCTTTAAAAAAAAAATCCTCTTACTCTATTTATATTCTTTGTTTTCGCATCACCTTAATTTCCAAATAAATCCTCCCTTCTCTATTCTACATATGATCCCTTGTAACAAAGATTTTCAGAAGCAGCTCAGCAAAACCAACTGTGTCTGATAGCATATGTAATATTCCACTTTGAATTACATGCATCGTCCCCCATCTCTTCAAAGAAGGGAAGAAAATACACTTTTTTTATACTTCATTTTTATTCAGAACTTTAAAAACATCAAATGAAATGAACATTTCCATTTATGTTATACATGAAATTGCAAATCTTAATTATGTCGAATTTGCTTTTTTTAAAAGCTTGTTATAAATCTGGCATGTGACTCTCAGCTCTATCCTGCTTGTTTGTAATTCCCTCTGACCTGCCTTCTGTTTGCTTCTCACTTTGGAGAGAGGTCCCTCTCCTTAACCATATATTCCCTCTTACCTTCTCACCTCCCAGTTGAAAGACAAACAGAACAAAACACAAAACAAACATTTTATAAAAATAATTGCATATAGTTAGGCAAAATTCCCATATCCAAAAATGTAGCTTTCATTCTTTATCTTGAATCCTTCACCTCACTGCCAGGAAATGGGTAGCATGCGTTGTCATCTGTCTTCTGGACTTAATGATTTGTCATTTCATTGATTAGAGTTTGTTATCTGTTTCAAATGTTGTTTTTCTTTACAATATTGTTGTTATTGTAAGATTTGTTATCCTTGTTATGTTCACTTCATTCTGTCAGTTCATATATGTCTTCAGAAGTTTCTCCAAAAAAATCCTTTTCATCATTTCTTAAGTTACAACAATACTCCCATCACATGGATATACCATAATTTGTTCAGCCATTCTCCAGTTAATGGGCACACTGCTGGTTTCCAGTTTTTTGTTACTATATAAAGAGCTTCTATAAATATTTTTTACCTATGGGGCCTTTTCCTTTCTTTGATCTATTTAGGGTTTGGCCTAGTAGTGGTATTGCTGGGTCATCAAAGGGTATTCACCATTTAATGACTTTTGAGGCATAGCTCCAAATTGCTTTTCAGAATGGCTGGACAGATTCATAGTTCCACCGATAGGATCATGATTTCTCCCAGCCCCTCCAACAATTGCTGTCTCACCTTTTTGTCATCTTTGCCAGTCTGATGTGCGAGATGGAAAGGTGCATTTTTCTGAACTTTTCCAGGGTCAGTGTTGGCTAATATAATTACACAGAGTTCAGTTTAGTGGGGAGATTTTTTTTGTTGTTTTTCTCTCTGTTTGCCCTGTTGTAGTCATACTGTATTTCTTTGTCTAATTCTTCATATTTCACTTTATATCAATTTATATTTCTGCCCCTGCTTCTCTGGATTCTCCATATTCATTGCTCCTCAAAGTGAAGTAACATTACATCCATAAGTCGCAATTTGTTTAGCCATTCCCCCAGTGGATAGGTATCTATTTTATTTCCACATCTTTGGTATCACAAAAAGTGGTAACATTTCAGTGTAGGTGAAACCTTTCTGTATTTGACCTACTTAGGACTGTATATTCCTATAGCTAGTACCTCTGAATCAA
Organism: Petaurus breviceps papuanus; assembly: GCF_028583685.1. NCBI lineage: Eukaryota > Metazoa > Chordata > Mammalia > Diprotodontia > Petauridae > Petaurus > Petaurus breviceps. The sequence continues at coordinate 14,740,478 of NW_027185791.1, read as the reverse complement.
AGGGTATAAACATTTTAGTAACTTTTTTTTTTTAAAGCAATCGGCGTTAAGTAACTTGCTCAAGGTTACACAGCCAGTTATTTCTGGGTGTGGTGCTGAGTATCTGAGCCCGGATTTGATCCAGGTCATCCCGACACTGGAGCCGGTGCTCTTACTCGCTGAGCCACCTGGCCGCCCCTAAGCAATTGGGGTTAAGTAACTTGCTCAAGGTTACATGGCCAGGTGTTTCTGGGTGGGTGCTAAGTGTCTGAGCCCGGGATTCGATCTCCAGGTCTTCTCAACATTGGAGCTGGTGCTCTTACTTGCTGTGCTACCTGGCCGCGCCTTTAGTAACTTTTTTAATAGCATAATTCCAAATTATTTTCCAGTATGACTGGACTAATTCACAGCTCCATCAACAGTGTGTCTATCTTTTCAAAGCCCTTCCAACTTTGACTTTTTCTGTATTTTGTCATCTTTGTCAATTTGCTGGCTGTAAGGAGAAACCTCAGGATTGTTTTGATTTGTGTTTCTCTTATTAGTAGTGATTTGGAGTAAGCATTCATGTGGTTGTAAATAATTTGCAGTTCTTTTGAGTTCACATTCTTTGGACAATTATTTGGAAGAGTGTCTCTAATAATTATTTGTACTAATTTCCTATACATTTGAAATAACAAATTCTTATCAAAGATAATTGATGCAAAGATTTTTTTCCCTACCCAACAGTTTTCATTCTTATTTTAGCTGCATTGATTTTATTTTCACAAAAGCTTTTCAATTTCATCTCATAAAAAAGAGATATTTTATCTTTGGTAATGGACCCTATTCCATGTGTGTTCTCCCTTTGGACATGGTTTGTAAACCTTTCACTCTTTTCTAAATTTGCCCAATTCCTGAACTCCTGTTTGAGGTGACTTGGCTCCTAAACCTCTGTGGCCCCAGAATTACAGTACCCAGACTTGAATTGCCAGGCCCCCTTCTGATTTCTCCCACATCTGGGTGCCAACACATAGCTAAGAGTAATGGTAATGATGGCTATCACTTACATAGTGACTAGTATGTCCCAGGCAAGTGCTTTGCAAATGTGATCTCATTTTATCCTCACAACTCCAGAAAGTAGATACTATTATTAACCCCATTTTGCAGTTGAGGAAGCAGGTGGAGGTTAAGTGACTTGTCCAAGGTCACACAGCTGCTCAGTGTCTGAGGTGAGGCTTTGAACTTTACTGTTCCAGTCGCCAGGCTGTGTTCAATCCACTGGGACACTTGTCTAGTTGCAGGCACCTACTTCCCTCTTTTGTCTTTTATCTTCTACCTCCACAAACACCAAACGACAGGAACCTTTTCTAGGGCTTATATTTGCAAAATAAATAGGAATTATCCAAAAATAATACAATGAAATGAGGTCATCTGATCTGTGATTAAAGTAAATGTCCCCACAGTAGGTGGTCCTAAACTAGTGGCCTGGAGTAAACTATCTGCCTAAAGCTCCTGGAGCCTGCCTTGGCCCATCAAATGCTGGCCAGGCCATCCCTCTTCCTGCTGACCCCAGGTGCACATCACCTTTGTTCCCAGAGCAGCCCCACCCCACACTCATGTTGTGATTCTCCCTTAGGCCTTTGCGTTCCCGGCTATACCTTTCCAATCCCACTTGTAGAAGCGGTAAGCCTTGTCCTGCTGTGGTAGGTCCCACCCTTTTTAGCCCTCACAGTCACTTCACTAACTACTCTTTGCCTACCCCACTCCTTGCCAGTGAAGGGAAAGCAGGTGACACCCACAACCTGTAGAGAGGTGTTTCCTAAAACCTAAACAACGGGAACACAGCTTAATGTCTCTGGTGCTGTTTTCCAAAGGCATGTGAGGGGTTTCAGCTTTCTTTAGGGCTTGTGGTTTTCCAGTTTAGTTGATCAGAGTTCTAAAATGTTTCAAAGTAGTTCATCTTTACGGTATTGTTACTATGGAAACCATCTTCCTGGTTCTGCGCACTTTACTCAGCATCAGTTCATAAAAGTCTTTTAATTTGCTCCGAAGTTGTCCATTTCATTATTTCTTAAGGTAGAATATCACATTGTATTCATAGGCCACAATGTGTTTGGCTTTCCCAATAGAACAGCCCCTTAGTTGAGAAAGTGTAATATTTCCACCAGTTTGAAAGTCATGCCACCCTCCCCAAATTCTTAAAAATAAACCATTTCTTTACACACAGCACAGACAGTAAGCACCATACAAGCTCTCTGTGGAGGAAGTGGTGCTTGAGATGGGCCTTGAATGATGGATGCCATAGACTTCTTTGGCAGTCTGATGAAATCTGTAGGTCCTTTCCCAGAATAATGTTTTTAAATATATAAAATTTAAAAAACAGAGGAAACCAGTTATATTGAAATATAGTTGTAAAATTATGTTTTTAAAAAACAAGTTCATGAACCCCAGGTTAAGAATCCCCATTTGCTCATTTTATAAATGTGGGAAACTGAGGCCTAGAGATTGAGGTAGCATTTGCCTCATTTGTGAAATGAAAAAGTTGAACCACATGATCTCTAATGTTGCTTCCGGTTCCAAATCCTGTGATGTCATGATCCCTTTCATGGCCTGAGAAATTATGCAGAGATGGGCAAGGACAAGATGTGTTTGGTTTGGCTGTAGCATAGGGTTTGTATAGAGAAGGGGGCAGGCAAAGCAGACAATCATGTAGGGTAACTTGTAAGGGGAGTTGAAAAGTATCACTTTTTATAAATGCCCATATATTTTAAAGACAGAAAATTCTATTCACTATGGTGCTTATTTATTTTATGATGAGTCCAGTCATGTATTACAGGGAAGACTCAAACCCTCTTGTGCATTGTAACTTACCATGGTGGGGATGGAACAATGAAGGAAAACAGACCTTGTGGAGAATTCTCTTGATCTTTCAGTGGAAGGGATGGATACAGGGAAAAGGTATAGCAATGTTTTTGCACTAGATGAATGTTTTATCCAAGCTTTTAATGGAAGGTGAGGACAGAAGGGCATACTTGGACCAGCGATGCAAGGGAAACTATGAAGACAGACATGGGCTCTCTGAGCAAAGCAGAGAACTTACTGGTGAAATGGAGCTCCCTTTTCTTGGCAAAGAGGTGGTGGACCATAGCGGTGAAATGAGGCCTACATTGTCATATGTGGCCAAAGTGATTATTTGTTTTGCTTCGCTGCAATTCTTGGTTGGGGGAGGGAGGAGACATGCTTCATTATTGGAAAGGGTAAGTAATAGAAGAGTGAAAAAGCATCAGTAAAACCTTAAAAAAAAAAAGGCTGGGGCCAGCTTGTGGAGGGCCTTGAACAACATGGAGCAGAGATTCATCCATGGATGTGTGAGCATACATGGTGCATGGGGTGCAGGGAGGGAGCTGCAAGGTTCTCATTCGGAGGGAGAATGTAAGGGAAGGATTTTTCACTGAAAGGCACAGATAACAAAGCAGCCTTCTACTTGAGACTCTAAGAAGCCAATCAGATCTGGAACAAAGGAGCAAGTGTTATCAGATGGTTCGAGAAGGAGGCTTACTCGGAGTTAGGCTTACTCTTCTTTCCTCACTCCTTTCCACCCTCCACCCCCTCCTGCCCTTCCTGTGTGTGAGTGGCTCAGTGTGGAGGAGGAATGCCATTTACCCCAGGAGGTTTCACTGTCCAACATGGGTAAAGAGCTTTGAGGTGGCTCTGACAAAAGGTTGGTCCATTCTTATAAATGAGCTGAGTAGGTGGTTACCTACATGGTGGAATTTGAGCAGTTAGAAGTCCTAGGCTCCCCCCCCCCATAGTTCCATATTGCCTGACATTCTAACACCATACGTTCATTTCTTTTTTGTTTAAGTATTGCCTCCCCTCACTCTTGTAAATGCAAATACTTCTAAGAGGAAAAACTGATAATAAATAATTCATATATTTATAAACCTTTGTAGCTTACAAAGTATTTTCCTCACAGCAAAGCTGTAGGGGGAAAAAAGGTGCAAATATTGTCCCCATTTTACAGAGAAGGAAACTGAAGCTTAGAGCAGTGGAGGGATTTTTTTTTTTTTTACCCCAAGATCACAAAGCTGTAAGCTTCAATGCTGAGTCTTGAATTCAGGTCTTCTGCCAGCTAAGATTTGGTGATTTTATGAACCAATAATGGGATGTGTTATCAGGTTCATTCCCCCACAGAAAGGTGGAGGTAGCATGAGAGAAAAGGGGATAGGATCCAAAAGGAGAGGAAAGAGCCCAGAAAGGGAAGGTATAGTACAGGGAAGACAAATGTATAGAGTGTCAGGGCCTCAGACTTCATCTGCTTCCATCCTTGGGTGGTCCTCTGCTTATGGAGGCAATGGAGGCAGTCAGGTCTCCTGACCCAAAGTCTGAGGTTCCTTTCCCTCTGTACCTCTTAGGAGTCTTCATCACCTAGTTCTGAGGACTGTTTTTGGCAAAAAGTGCTAGAGAAATGCCAAGTCCTGAGTCCTCATGTGAGGAATTTTCAGTAATTGTAATTCTTAGGACAGTGTAGACTCCATATGTTCCAACAATATCATCCCAAAAGGATAGATAAGAACACAAACTAAGATGTTCTCTCTCTCTCTCTCTCTCTCTCTCTCTCTCTCTCTCTCTCTCTCTCTCTCTCTCTCTGTCTCTCTCTCT
>NW_027185791.1:14732320-14735758 GCF_028583685.1 Petaurus breviceps papuanus | reverse complement strand
CCCCCTCCCCTCCTCCCTCCCTTTTTCCCCTCCCTCCTCCCCCCACCTCTACCTCCCCCTTTCTGCCCCCCAGAATGTGCAGTACTTCCTAGTCTTTTCATATCACTCTACACCCCACTCCCGCCCCCACCTCCAAATCAAGGCTGAACAGTCAGTGGCTTTTTTTTCCTGGTCACTGTTCCCAGCTATTCAAGGCCTGAGGGGTTTCTTGAGACAATCAGACAAACAGGTGCTGCTGTATAGAATCCTATCAGCACACTAATCTGCAGTGTAGAAAACAGCTCTCCCAATCTGTATTCTTCATGCATCCTTGTGTGCCAGGGGCAGCTCTAAGCACCCTGAGTGCCAAGCTTCTCACCTCTCTCTGCTGCAATCCTTGAGCCTGAGTGAGATGAATGAAGGATAGAATCATCAGCTTTTCATTCCACATGGCCTTTGGTAAACCCAGGACAAGAGCTCCAGATGGACCAGGGTGTCTGGAAGAGAATGGTAAGGAGGCAGCCCTGGGAGGGGCAAAATGTAGGACTTGGGAAGTGCTTTAGGTAGGTTGGAATGCAGAGTGGGATCCAGCCCCTCCACTTATCCCAATAACCCCTTCAGTTTTCCTTCGGCTTGGGAGGATTGTCAAGCTTTGGAGCTGGGCCTAGGCCAGAAAGTCCAGGGGGGGATAGAGAATGAGGAGCAAAGATGAAGGGGGAGACCCAGGTATTCCTAAAATCCTCCCCAGCTCTTAGACTAGCCTGCCGTTATTTGGGTCTGGGGGAGGGGTGGCATTTTTCATTAGGACAGCTTTGCAGCTAAGCCCCTCTCCCTTTCCTCCCCCACCATGATGGCATTAGTCACACCCAGTAATGAGAGTAAGGTTAGCATACCATCCCAAGACGTCAGGGGTTGCATTGGGGTGGTTTGTTAGTGTGGCTTGTTTTTATTGGTGTTTTACTGGTGTTGGTGATGTTTTTGTTTTGGTGAATGGAGGAGAAAGCAGAATAGAAGAGACAGGGTGGAAATGAACCCCCAGAAGCTTCTCTGCCCCGGGCCCCTAGCATCCTTCTGCTTTTTCCCTTGGCTGGAGTAGCAGCTGGTTTCCAGGAAGGTTCTGGGCTTTTCTCCCCGCCCCCCTCCTTTTCACTAGGCTAGGTTGGTATGTCACAGGACATGTGTGAGTCAAGTGACTTTGCTCTTACAGCAGAGCTAAGCATCCAGGGGTACAGACCACCTTCTGGCAGAGTTTGGAGACAAGCATAGAGCAGAAGTGGGGGGCGGGGGGGGGCAGAAAGACGGATACGGAAGAGGGGGCTAAGGAAGGAGGGATGGAGGGGAAGGGCTTGGAGAATGAGGCTTGAGATCAAGAGAGGAGAGAGAAAGAAGGGCGAACTGAAGGAAAGGGGAGAGACAAGGAGGGGAGGAGGGTGAAGGGTGATGTTTAGGAAATGGAGATGGAGTTGTGGGAGGATCAGGAGAAAACTCAGGGGAGGAAAGGGGCTCCCAGGCAGATTCCAGGAGGCACCTGGTTTCTTGCTGGCAGCTTGGGAAGAGAGGACCTTTGTCCTTTTGACCTGTGACCCCTCGGAGGGCTAAACTTGGTGTGTGTCGGAGGCCAGGAGGGAGGGGGAGCTTGAGAAAAATCAGGAATTCCAGAGGCCGGCGAGGGGGATGGGAGGGAGAGCGCGGGGACTGTAAAACACGCAGGCCGTTTCTCCAGCGTATCAGCCGGGAGCCTGCTCTGCTCCTGAAAAGGCCAGGAGAGGGGGGAGAGCGCGGCAGCCGCGTGGGCCAGATCCTCTGCCAGGGGGCGGGGGAGCCGAGAAGAAAGCGGATCTTGTCTCCCCGTCCCCGCCCCCTGCTCCTCTCCTCGGACCACACGGTCTCAATATTTTGCAGAAAGAAACGTTTGTTCGTAATCGTTTCTTCGCAGCCAGTGCTTGATCTGTGAGATGCCCGAGCCCGGGAGGAGGGAGGAGGGAGGAGGGTGCCGCGCACCAGCCCGGGAGCTTGGAGCGAGGTGAGGAGCGCCGCGTCCTCAAATCTAGAGCAAGCCACAGGAAAAGAGAGAAGGGGGGCAGGTTAAAAATAACCCTCCGGCTGGGAAGCTCGCTGTCAGAGGAGGGAGCGCTGGGGGAGGCGGCAGAGCGGGGTTCCCCTGCGTCTCGGCTCCTTTGTATAAATCCCACAGTATGTTCGGAATATGGATGGCATGTGTGATGCGCACCTGGCTGCGGGTGCATATCTGTACACGTATGTGCATGCACACACCTTGGCTCGCCTCGCGCGCTACCTGGACGCGGAAGGGTTCCCCAGGGCCCGGCCGAGTGCCCGGTGCCTCTGGCAGCCGCCACCGCCGCCCGCCCACTCCTGCGCCTGCCCCCCGGCCCCCACGGCTGCGAGGGGAGAGATCCATTATTTACGATCTTTAATAGGCTGGGGGCAAGCACAGCGGAGGGAGGAAGGGCTCAGCGGGAACCGAGGCATTAGCCAGGCGGGGTGGGATCCACAGCTATGGTCGGGGGGAGGGGAGGGCCCGGGGGGGGCGGAGCCCGTCTGGAGGCGGGGAAGGAGGCTTCGGGGAGGCGGAGGCGGAGAAGCCGCCGCGGTGTTCTCAGCCAGCAGCTACCGACGCGCTGGAGGCACCGAGCGCGGGGTCCCGCTCCTTCCAAGTGCGCGCAATATACGGACTCGGGGGCTTTAATCGGGAGGGATCTCACAGGCTCTCGGATATGGTACCTCCTTTTCGTTGGGAGTGGGAGAAAGCAGGAGGTGGGAATGGGGAAGATGGTACCCCAAGCTGGCGGGGGAGAAGGGAGTGGTGGATTCGCTTTTTGATTATTACTGTCCATCTCCAATCATCCTCATCCTCATCAATGACATTGGCCTGGGGACTGGCACGGGCTGCGTGGAAACGATGGTGCCTCGGCTTTCTACACACTTGGGGCTGGGAATCCGGCTGAGGGGACTAAGAGCTGAGGGGAAGGGGTGGCAACCAGCAGCTTGGAGGTCCCCGCCCCGTCCCCACCCCTCTTCTTCCCAGCCGCGGCACAGCCCCAGCCTCATTTATCATCATCTGTGGTCAAGTGAAGTGTGCAAGGAACAGCTGCCTCACTCGGCTGACTTCCGAGGGAGGGTACAGCAGGGAATCAGAGAGATGAATGATGAGGGCTGGGGGAGCGGCTGTCTCTCTGCCTCCTCCTCCTTTCCCCACGCAGGGGTGGGGGGAGTGGGGGGAGGGAAGGGGGAAGAGCTTTAAACCCAGCCCTCTGGGGTCCCCCTGGTGAGGTGGGGAGGGGAGCGCCCGGGGCTGCCTTCGCTGCTTCGTGGCGATCGCAGCTCCGGAATCCTTTCTCCCCGAGTCTCTAATTAGCAGCGATCTGAGGGGACGCAGCCTCTTGAGTAAAGGAGGAAAGGAGGGGGGAAGAGGGCCTTTGGGGAAGCGTGTCACCACCA
>NW_027185791.1:14705915-14731920 GCF_028583685.1 Petaurus breviceps papuanus | reverse complement strand
TCTCTCTGTCTCTCTCTCTGTCTCTGTCTGTCTCTGTTTCTCTCTCTGTGTCTCTCTCTCCAGCTTCCCCTCCCTCTGCCTCTTTTCCCCTCTCTCCCGTTCTCTCTTTCTCTCTCTCACCCCCCTTAATAATAAAATTATACCAAGCAGTTTGCGGTGTGGCTCTGGGCCAGAAAACATTTCTTTAAACTCTGCTGGCTTACAATTAGGCAGCATGCGGGTTTGACACACTGGCGGGACTGACAGGCTGCTTCCTTCCCCTGGGGTTGTGGGGGAGGAGGAGGAGGAGGATTGTGGAGCTCTCTTCCCTCCCAGTCGCTCCAGTCCCCAGATTCAGAAGCATTAGAAGGCATGAACCTCTTGATTCCCCAGTGCAAAAGGAGACACGTACCCCTTGGGAAATCAGGACCTGGATAAAGACTGGGTGTCCAAGTAGAGGAGATGAATAGGTGGGGGAGGTATGACCCCAGCCCAGACTATAAATGTGGTTCTTCAGAAAATGATATCAATCCTGGGGGGGAGGCCTTACCTATGAAGTTGGTCTTTTTTTCTTTTTCTTTTTTGTTTTTGTTTCTCTGACTGGTAACTCACAAGTCATTGAAGTGGCAGTCTCTGCTCCGTTAAGGACGTTGCAAACAGCCTGTACATGCCATACAGTCCCTTGTGCCCCTACAGTGAAGGACGCACACACTTCTTGGACTTCAGAGTCTAACCATGAGTGAAGTTACTATTTGCTGGTCTTCAGGAGGCAGTGCTGGGAGAGGCCTGGAGTAAGGAGATGAATGATGAAACACTAGCAGAACATATATTAGAGTTGAGTTTGCAGTAACTTCTGTATTTGGTGCTGTAAGAAGTGGTCATCTGGGGATTGGGTGAAAGAATGAAGTAATAAAAACAATAGCAAAGGACTGAGGATTATGGATACCGGCTAGAAAGGAGGGAAGCAGTGTGTGATAACTGGGAAGGAAAAGCATGAAAGAAGCCTTAGGATATCGGAATCATTATTATTGAAGCAGCTGCAATTTGGGGGCCCCAGGAGAGGTCCCCTCCATGTTTCATGGGGTCCATGGCAAAGATGTCTCTGAATATAGTGAGTTGCAGGGCCTTTGGCAAAGCATTGTTTGAGAGCCTGGAATATAAACTTAAGCCTCTGCCAAGGGAACATCCATCTGGCCCATGGGCGACTTCTAGGTGACCCCAAAGGAGCCATTTGTGAAAAGGTCATATCTGTCTCAGGAAGCACAAAATGCCTATTAGCCTGCAAATTATGTTCACCATCTTCCCTAGACCCTGATACATTTATTTTGATTTTCATAAGTCAGACTTTTTTTCCTTCTCTTTCGTCTAAATTACAAAATCAACACTCACTTGCCCAAATGATCTTACAAGTGACTGCATTCTCCCCCTGTCTGAGGCTGACCCAATCTGGCATATGATCAAAAAAGGGTATCACCTTTAATGGGGGGAAGATAACAAAACCTTTGCCTCCTTCCTCAGACTTGCCTCCTCTAGTCCTTTTGATTCTTCCGTTTGTTCCCATGAACACCCTAGTCTGGGCCCTCGGCACCTCATGCCCAAAGTATTACGGCAGCTCCATGAGTCCCTTGCCTGCCTTTTATCTTTCCCTCCTCCCCCTCCTATCAACATAGCTGGTCGATAACTTGGTTTCTTAGAAGGGACCTGCTTGGTATGATGCTGAAAGAATAAGGTCCAAAATCCTGCGCCAAAAGCTCCAAGACCTCTACAGTCTGGTACCATCCTTCCTATCAAATCCCGTATCAAACAGCTCCCCAGCCAGAAGCCTCTCCTCAGTCAAGACTGTTGTCTTCCCTGTTCCCTGAACATAGCTCCTTCATCCTTTGTCTCTGCACCCTTGCTATTGCTGTTGCCCCTTCTTGGAATGTCCTCTAACCATCTGAATCTCACCTGCCCTTCAAGGCCCAGCTCACATCTTACCTTCCCCAACCACTTCCGCCTTCCCCTCGCTTGGGGCCCTGTAGCGCTGGCTGTGCTCCTTATTCCGCCTTCCCCTCACTTGGAGCCCTGTAGCGCTGGCTGTGCTCCTTATTCCGCCTTCCCCTCACTTGGGGCCCTGTAGCGCTGGCTGTGCTCCTTATTCCGCCTTGCTCGGTTACTGGTCTGCTTTGTGTGCCCCTTTTATTTTCCCCAGCTGCACTGTGGGCTGCTGTAGTGCAGGGCCGATGCTCTTCCCTTTCTCCTCAGCATTGAGTGCCCTGTACAGTGGAAGCACTGAAGGATGGAAGGAAGGAAGGGAAGACGAAGGGGAGAGAGAGAGAGGGAAGGGACAGAGGGAGGGGAGGGTCCCATGAGATGGTAGCCAGTACCCCTTGCTAATCTAGACAGGTAGGAGGTGGGGTAGAGCCCTGGGCCTGGAGTCAGGAAGACCTGAATTCAAATCTGACCTCAGACACTTATGCTAGATTTATGACCCTGGGCAAGTTGCTTCTTCTACTTACCTCAATTTCCTCATTCATAAAATAGGGATGATAATAGCACCTCTCTCCCAGAATTGTTGTGAGGATCAAGATAATGATTGTCGGTCTCTTAGCACAGAGCCTGGTACATAGTAGGTGCTATGTAGATGTTAGCTGCTGCCATCATCACCATTGTCTTCTCCCATGTCCTGGCCCGAAGAGTTTTACTTAAAATTCATTGAGAGACTGTAAGAGACTAATGTAAGGGGGAAAGTGAATCTTCTGAATCCCAGAAAGACAGACAGATTGAGGAAAATGTCCTCCAGGGTACTCACCTCTAGACTTCTTTGGATGTCCATGAGTTTGAGGGGCTCCCTCCTGTGCTCCCCCATCTGTTCGTGTCTGGATCTTTGGAACCAACTGAAGGGACTTTTTCTCAGGATATTATAATGGAGGAGAATTTAATTTAACCGTATGTGGAACTTTCACCTAGGCTGCTACTTAATTGAGGCCAAGGCGGATCCTTTCAGATTGTGTTGTTTCTGTCTGGGAAACCAGTATTCAGAGTGGTCGCTGTCTTAACATTATCCACTCAGCAGACCTCCTTATGGGCCAGCCAGCAACCAGCATCGCTCACCAGGATCATCCCTGGTGGTCTCCTCCCTCCCCTGCCCCAACCCCAGCCCCAAGGGACTTCCAACTTCGCTTCTGCCTGAATTCCACTTGGCTAAAATAGGCTCGGACTAGGAAAGAACTCCTTCTATGGTTCCAAGGTTATCTGTCAACTTTTGCATGAGAAGGAGTGAAAATAGGAAGTGTATCTGAAAATGGACATATTTGGACTTCTGTTTCTAATGGTTACCGCTGCATTTTCAACCTTGGAATGACTGTGAATGGGAAAAAAGAAGGAAATTTTAAAAATTCTCTCTGTCTCTCTCTTTCTCTCTCTGTCTCTCTGTCTCTGTCTCTCCCTTACTCCCCTCCCCTCTCTTCTCCTTTTCTCTCCTCTACTCCATTCTCCTTCCCTCTCCTATCCTCCCCTCTCTCTTCCCCTCTTCCTTCCTCTACTCTCCTCTCTACCCTTTTCTCCTCCCCTCCCCTCTCCTCTTTTCTTCTCTCCTTCCCCTCTCCTCTCCTCTCCTTTCTCTCCTCTACTCCACTCTCCTCCCTTCTCTCTTCTTCTCTCTCCCCCTCTCCTATCCCCCCTTCTCTCTTCCTTCCTCTACTCTCCTCTCTATCCTTCTCTCCTCTCCTCCCCACTCCCTCCCCTCCCCTCCCCCCCCCCCCTCCTGCCCTTTCTTCTCCCTTCTCCCCCCTCCCTCCCCTCCTCTCTCCTCTCTCTCCTCCCTTTCTTTCCCTGCCATTGTTTCAGTCTGGCTGGCTGCAGACTCACTAAGACAGCAGCAGTGTATCGATTTCCATTATGACAGCTATCTCCAAGGCTAGAAACTTCTCTAGGCCATTTTTTTTAAAAAAAACTGAAAGCTCTGATCCTGGAGAACACAACAACCCAAGGAGAATTCAAGCAGGCATCCCCAAACCCCTGGATTTGGCTTGCCCCTAGGATCCAGGCTCCCCACTCCCTGCCTCTGAAAACAGCATGTTAGCCTTGCTTCTGTAGACAGCTTCACTCGAATCTGCTACAGCATTCCTGGGGAAACAGGCCTTCGCCTGGGCTCCTGGGCTCCTGGGCTAGAGCATCTGTTAAGTTACGTCAGCCAGCAAGGCCACAGGCAGAGGCCAAGAGTTAGAAGAGATAGAGGTAAGGGGAATGGAGCCCTGTCAAAGCCTGCATGCACCTGCTGTGAGACGGCCAACCCATCTAGGCTCAGGCCTACTGCTAGAGAAAAGCACACATTGAAATCTGAGTCTACTAGCTATAGAAATGTCTCCCAGACCTATTGGGAGAGATGGAAAGCAAGGCATGTACATGGAGGGCTATCAGAGTGTGCCTTTCCCTCCTGAGCACCCTGTGGTTTATCTCTCTGCATCTCAGCAATTTCCTTTCCTTTTCTTTCTTTCTTTCTTTTGGAGGTGGGGTGGGGAAATGCTTTGGGTTGGTCGGTGAATAAAATGAATTTAAAAATATATATATTGTTCGCGAGAGACTGATTAGCACTGAGATGATAATAGGTGCTGTGAACATTTTCTTTCCCTCCTTCACTAACACTGCAGCAGACTAATCTTTAATCCTAACATGCATCTTACCTCTGTTCCCATCCCCTTCCCCCAGCCTCCCTCCTGCCAAGAACTCACAGAACTGGGAAAATGGTTTCTCCCCCACCCCACACAGTGTTTCCAGTTGAGTTGGTGTGTATGGATCTGCCTTCAGCTAGGTGCTGCAAGCCCAGCTCCTTAGGGCAGACTCCGTCTGACTATCTGAACAGGGGCTAGGAGTATTGACATTAATAGCTGAGTGGAACAGGTAGGCCTAGAGCCCTGGTATTAAGGTTTGTTTGTTTTGTTTTTAATAAATTTATTATTTAATTTATTTTTAATATTCGGTTAAGAAAATTTTGAATTCCAAATTCTCTGCCCCCCTTCTGTCCTTCCCCCATCCATTGAGAAGGCAAGCAATATGACATCAATTCTACATCTGAAATCACGCAAAACATATGTGAAAGTTTCTTTGGTTATCATGATGGGGCTGTTGTGGGTCTCTCTTGGTCTCTGGCTGAAAGGGATGGGGGTGGGGGCAGCATCGCACATGCCTTCCTGGGTTGTTGTGAGGCTCAAATGAGATAATATTTATAAAAGCACTTAGAGCAGTGTCTAGCACATAGAAGAGACTTAATAAATGCACATTTCCTCCCTTCACTGAGGAGATGGAAAGCAGCCTGATCTGCTAGAGGGGCATATCTGAGAGACTCAAGGGAAATAGCCCCTTTCTCCAGGCAGCTAAGTGGCACATAGAGTGCTTGACCTGCAATCAAGCAAGGAGGGCCTGAGTTCCTATCCAGCCTCAGACTCTTCCAGCTGCTCTGTTTCATTTCTGACTGCCTGGGATTCCTCCAAAGTAGGGGATGGCATTAGATTGTGAGCTCCTTGAGGGCAGGGCCTGTCTTTTGCCTCCTTTTGTATCTGTAGTTTACCACACTTCGGGGCACATAGTAGGTGTTTAACAAATGTTTATGGTTCGACAGATATTAGCACTTACCTCCCAGGGTTGTTGTGAGAATAAAGTAAAATATATTTATAATGTACTTTGTATATCTTAAAGCATTGTATTATATATGCTAACTATTATTATGAGGTTACTTCTCAAGATTCTGCCCCTTCCCCCAAATATAAATAAGTAAAAAGCCCAGTTATCCCAGTACTGAAGTAACCTGGCCAAATACTTCATGCGACTCCCATGGAATGAAGTGTCAAGCCCCTCCTCTTCCCTCCTTCTCCTCCTAGCACACATACAGTCTCCTTGCTAGGTCAGTGACATTTAGAAAGGATGTGTGAATCCTTCCCTGCTTGTCATGCTGGTCTTGCCTGTACGTCTGTCTCTTGATATTCATGTGCACCAAACTGGGCTCCCGGCCCCCACCCGGTCCTCCATCCAGCCCTCCACCCAGCCCAGACTGGCAGCTGCACCCTTCTGCAGGGTTCAGCCTGGTCTGTACAGAATGCAGCACAGTGGAGACCTGTGTGACTGTTTGAGGCAGGGAGGGGCTGGGAAAAAAAAAAAAAAGATGAGGATTCAGGGAATGCAGGTTTCTGCACTAGGGATTTTTTTTTTAGTAGAATGATGGGAAAATAGTTGGTTCATTTTTCTTGCTCCTCTCAGATACAGCAAGGACAGTCTCTCCTCCAGGGCGTCTAAGATAGGGTCACCCCTTTAGTATTTCTGACTCCCGAAGGTTCCACTGAAGTATTTCTGTCCAAGCCAAGGACCTGACCACATAGCTGAGGAGAGCTGTGTGTCTGTCTTCTGCCCTCAACAAACCATTTCCTTCAACTAGCCCTCAGAGTGGGAATAAGAAATTCCCAACACACAGTCATAGGCTTCTGGGATTTATACTAGAAGGGACAAATAAAGGTCCTTTATTTTATAAATGAAGAAACTGTGGCCCAGGGAGGTTAACTTGTCTAAGATCACACAGGGACCAGGAAACAGCAGAGTCTCTAATGAAAAATTCAGTGGTCTTTTCACTCTAACTTGTGACCTCCACAGACCTAACTAAACCAAATACCTCTTTTAGTTCCCAGCCTAAAAAGGGGTGGTGGGGTGTCTCCTGCCAGAAAAGACACAGAATGAAGCTGATACTTTTTGGACATGGCCAATACTAGAATTGGTTTTGCTTGACTATATTTATTCGTTACAAAGGTTTTGTTTTTCTTTTCAAATAAGGGGGAGAGGGGGGAGATGTTTATTGAAAAAAAATTAATTTTTTAAAGGGAGGAATGGTGAAGCATGACCTAGAGGGGAGGGTACCATATTCTGCCCCCCAAGTGGACATAGGGACCCCACCTCATAATCTCTGCCATTATCTTTTATTGGCCTAGCCCATTCAAATTTAAATGAGACCCCACATGGCAACAATTAAATGTGACTAATGGTTTATCATTTTAATTGAGGTTTTAATCATTTATTTATTATTCATTGCCAGTAACATTAGGGGGAGCCCCCATAATAGCTTCATCCCTCCTGCCTATCCCACTCTGTTCACTAGGCCCCAAGGCCCTCTCCTTTTCCTTGCCCTAAGGTGGCAGGATCCCTCTGGGCCTCAGAACCTCTCCCTCCTTGTGTGTTCTGAGAGTCCCTCTGCCCTTCCTCAGGTCTAGGGAGGGTTTTTTTTTGTTTCTCCTTTTTTTTCCCCCCACCAAAACAAGAAATGGTCATAAAACACTTTAGTAAGTGGGTACAAATGCTTTCATACTTCAGATTAATCTGAGAGGCAGCCAAACAAACCCTTTCCATCACTTCCCATCCCCAGAGCCCCACTGCACCCCTAAGCAACCATCCAGCTCTGAAATGGCCACTTTTTAGGGAGGACACCCCCTTCATGGGCCCTTCCTTTGCCATAAAGAAAGCTTCACTGCATTCCTGCTACCCTTTCACACTGTATTGTTTGCTTCCCACCCCCCTCCTCATTTCTACTCGGCAGCTGCCTTCCCCTCTGGCCCACTTGGGGAGGCCCCAGCCCCTCATAGGCCATTATCCTCAACCCTAAACTGTGGGAAGAAGGGCGAGTAGAGAGAAACGTAAGCATTTGACAAGCCTCGTCCCTGGCTATGCTTCCCTTCTTCCTGGCGCTGGACAGATAAGGGGTCGTTGCTGTGGTAACAGCAAGCCAGGCCAAGGCCTTCTTCTCTCCTTACCTCCCTCCTCCCTCCCTGTTTTCCTCCCTGCCTGAGGGGCACATCACTGAGGAGCTGCTGATCTCTCTGCCCAGGAGGCTTGTCAGGAAGGGGGGGGGGGGGGGGTGATATAGGAGAAGGGTGGGGGGGGGATAAGAGAGGAGTGTTATGGGCAGATATTCCTCATGGGTTGAGAAGAAGATCCCAGAGCCCTTGGGGGGTTCTGAAGACTGTTTCCCTTTTTTCCTCTTTTCCTTCTGTTGGGCTTGCACAACTTTCCCTGAAAGCCTTTGGAAGCCTTCAAGGTTTCACTAGACTCACTTCCCCATTTCAATGTTGCCCTCAACCCTACCTAAGCAAAATAGGAAGAGAAGAGGGGTTAGGAGGGAAGATGGGGTGGCTGCCTGCCGAAAGATAGAGGAGGGGGTACCCAGGAGGTTTTGTTTGACCTGGCTGGGCCAGGCTTCTTGGTGTAGTCTCTCCCAGATTCAAGGCCTGCAGGAAGGCTCTTACAGTGGGTGACTCCCAACAAGCCCATGAGAACTGACTTTTTCTCTGCAGAGGCAGCATACTAAGGAGCTGAGCAGGTCAGCTGAAATGCTTTCCTTCCAAACGGAATCCAGTCTTGACTTGTAATGGCTGGGGGGAGGAGGCAGAGAGATCTCTGGACCTGAAAGGTTCAGTGGAGTGTGGAGAGAGGTGATTGAGGGTTAGGCCCTAGATGGGAGCCGAGGGGTGCTGGCACAGGGGTGGGATGGGTGAGAAGAACAAATTAAGTACCCAGGAATATGAGTTGAAAACCATCGCCTACATATAAGGCATGAAATTGGCTCCACAAAATTTAAAGAGAAAGCAAAGTATCTGTCATTTGTAATTGTTGCAAAAGGCACTTGGTTCCTTGCCTCCTGTGCCTTTGGTTTTGCTAGGTACTTTCCCTGGAACTGGCCTCATTCTCTCCCCTCCCAGGCAGTGGATAAGCTGGGAAAGAAGAGAGAGACTGACTCAGAAAGCCCAGTTTCTTCCTGGTTTCTTCCCCTGGGCTATTTTACAAACCAAAAGTGCTAGAGGCAGAATGTTGCTCTGGCCTCTGCATCATCCGATTACAGATTTGCCAGGCCTCAGATATTGATGTCATGGCGTCAATAGCCTGAGACTCCTGTCCCTTTCATTGAACAACAGCCATCAATGGAGATTTTGCCTGAACCTTTGCCTGTGGCAGCCAAAACAAACTGGAAAAGTTTATCTTTCCTATCTCCTAAATTTCATCTCCACCAAATGTGAAACTCTATAGGGGGTAAACCCTTTCCTCTGGTCCCACCCAAATCTGCTTCAGAAAGCTAGAACAGCTCCTTTTTAGGGTTGTGTGCCAACATTCACAATATGGGAAGGCAGGAATCATGTGGGTGAGGTGGGATTGAAACAGCCTCATGAAACAGAGGACTTATTTGCAATAGCTGTGGACTGACATGGAAACCACCCCATAGCTCTGAGAACCGAGAGAACAGCTCCCAGTACTCAGTGGGGAAGAAAACAGAGGTCACTGGCCGCTGGTGGGAGGGGGGGGGAAGGGAAGCAATTCAGAGGGGACTTTTATGAGCGGGAAGCTGTCAGAATTAAGGTAATCATCCTTTTCTCCTTCACCTAGAGCTCACTGGTGATCAGCCCCCAGCTGCTCTAGGCCCACCCTACAACACGCTGTGTCTCAGTCTTGGATACACATTCAAATGTCTTCTATTCTCTTCAGTTTTATATTAACTGTATAGGAGGAGAGCAGAGAAAGGGGCCCTTCTGAGGAGGGGAGATGAAAGCTGCTGCCCCTGTCTCCCACACACCCCTATGGCTTCCTCTGTCAAAGGAGGGAAAATTGAACAGGGCTGAAATGAAATGCTAACACCCCAAGCTCTTCCCCCTCATTCCTCAGCCCAAGAACCATGATTTTTCCACAGGGTGTCCTCTTTCTGGCCTTGTTCTCCTTTCAACAATTCCCCTCCACCCCCCTTTCTTCCCTGCCCAGCTTCCTCCCTTTTTTTCTTTCCCTCACTCATTGTCCTTTCCCAGCAACCAGGCTCTCTTGAAAAGTAATCATAATAATAATAAGTAATAACAACAGAGCCGATAAGCAGCCTCGAGACAACCCTTAAAGGGGCAGGGTAGCATTTTCCCAAGCTCAAGCCCACTTCCTCAGCAAGCTTTGAAGGACCTTTTTTCTCTTTCTTGTTTCCAGAAGCTGTTCTTTGATTTTGTCCCTTTGTTCCTTGATTTCTTTTTTTCTCCCTCCCTCCCTCTCCCTCTCTCTGTCTCCTGTTCCCTTCCTCTCCTCTCTCTGTCTCATTCTCTCTCTCTCTCTCTCTCTCTCTCTCTCTCTCTCTCTCTCTCTCCCCTCCTCTCTTTGGGGGCAGACGGAAGGCATGAGGGTGGTTGGAGGAGTATTTTGCCTGCTTTCTCCATCAGGGCCCAAGCACTGGGCTTACCATATTTTAATTGAACTGTCTTTTCTCAGAGATATATGCTTTAACCGCATCCAGCTGCTTGTGTGTATTGGGAAATCTGACTGTAATACAGAGGAGCTAAATTAAAAGAAGCCAGCATTGCAGTAACTACGGTGATTGAATGGGGGAGGGGAAAGTATGGCCAGGGAGGGTAAAGGTTTGGAGGGGAGAGATGATCAATATTGCCACCCCTTCCCCACCCTTAAAAAAAAAAATGTTTCTGGTAATGTATTTTGGAGAATGTGAAAAAAAAAAAGCTGTGGAAATGTTAATGATATCCACAGGACACTCAGCAGGAAATGAGGGCAATCTGGGACTAATAAAAACCGAAATGTAATTTGCGCAGATATACGAGGCAAAGGAAAAGGTGCAGGCAGTTTCATTTGGAACAGCCCAGAGTTTCACACATTCTGGGCTCATAAAATATGCTGGGTGCAGCAGAATGAGAACAGTCCAACCTTCCCAAGTGGGCTGGGGTGGCCAGTTGGTGACAGACACTACCACCCCGCCTGGGGGAAACTTGCCACCTTTGTCCCCTGACTAAAAAGGTCCCCTTCTAACCCTAAGTGCAGGGACACATTCAGTAAAGGGGGGGTCTTGTTAGTGGGGCATGTGAACAGAAAATGGTACTTCTGTCTCTGGCAAGGATGAGAGCATCCCAGGCACAGTCCTCCCCACCCCCAAGCTAGTGCCTTCCCCTAAAGCTTCCTTCCATTTGTCTGTTTCTTAAAAGAAAATTTAATTTTTGTTGTATTACATTGATATATTTTACTTTAACATTGCTCGTTTCCCACTGTATCACACACACACACCCCTTTCCCCTTTCAGAGAGACATCTCATAATAAAGAATTTAAAAAGAAGGGGGGAAAGTACAAAAGTAGCCAAAGGCTGTGTGGCTCAGTGGAAGAAGCACCCTTGGCTCTGGATTCAGAGGATTTGTGCTTAAATCCTGCCTCGATTTACTTGGACAAGTCACTTAACTGTCCAGGGCCTTGGTTTCCCTGTCTGTAAAACAAAGAGGTTTCTGAGCTTCCTTCCAACCAGAGACCTGTGGGTTTATGTCAGAGAAGTTCGAGGCTCCCCATCTCCCCCAAGAAGGGTCAGCGTCTTCTCATACTTCTTTAGGATGAAGCCTGGTCCTTAGGACTTCACAGCACTCAGTTTGAGTTGTTTTGCTGTTATTGTTCTTGCTGGTGCTACTGCATAGATGATTTTCCCAGTCTCTTTACACCAGTTCCTATAAGTCTTCCCACACTTCTCTGTATTTATCATATTCATCATTTCTTGCCATCACAGTAATATTTCATCACCTTTATGTACCGCAGTTTGTTGAGTCATTTCACAGACTAAGTATATTTACTGTATTTCCAGTTCTTTGCTACCACAAAAAATGCTGGTATACAGGGGTGGCTAGGTCGCACAGTGAGTAGATCACCAGCCCTGGAGTCAGGAGGACCTCAGTTCAAATCTGGCCTCAGACACGTAACACAAAAACTAGCCGTGTGACCTTGGGCAAGTCACTTAACCCCAATTGCCCTCCCCCCTAAAAAAATGCTGGTATAAATATATTGATGATATGGAAACTTTTTTTTTGTCATCAGTCTCCTTGGGGAATAAACTTAGTAGTGAGATCTTTGGGTTAAAGGGTCCTTCTGTTTTTGTAATTCAAAATTGCTCTCCAGAATGAATGGACCAATCTATAGCTTTCATGTATGTGTCTATCAAAATACATGTTGTCTCCCCCATTAGGATGTAAGCTCCTTGAGGTCAGGGGCTGTTTTTGTTTTCTCTTTGTATCTTTAGCACCTAGCATAGCATCTGGCACACAGTAAGGGCTTAATAAATGTTTAATGATTGATTGATTGGGTGACATTTCAAGCTGTCCTGGTAGGACTGGGCCTGAAAGCTAAATTAGGCTGCAGCACTTTGTTAGTTTCAGTGTATGAGAATGTGTCTCTTTTTTTCCCCAGAAAATCAAGAATTTTTACAACATTTTGAATTTTCTTTCCTTTTAAGAAAATCAAACTAGAAACTTTTTTTTCTTCCCCTGGGGGAGATGTTAGAGGGAATTCAAACTCTGCTTCCTGTGTGGTAAGGAGACAGTCAGAAAAAGATCAAAATCCTATTCTTCGTAACTTTGGTTTGACACTTCTCTATGGACACCTTGTGTAATATTTTATACGAGCTACCTAAGGATGGAATTGAAGTGGGGAATTAGGGTGAAAGGCTCTTCTTCTCCTTGTTAGAGCAATGTTTTGTAATAAACTCAGTGAGAGGAGAAGGAGAGAAGGGGAAGGGATTTCCCCTGGTTGAATATTAATATCCA
Organism: Petaurus breviceps papuanus; assembly: GCF_028583685.1. Taxonomy (NCBI): domain Eukaryota; kingdom Metazoa; phylum Chordata; class Mammalia; order Diprotodontia; family Petauridae; genus Petaurus; species Petaurus breviceps. The sequence goes on along the minus strand of NW_027185791.1, from coordinate 14,719,377 downwards.
GAGCCCAGATGAGAGATGGTTTGAAAATGTGTGGGTTTGTGGTAAAATAGGGGAGATGGGCTAGCTGGAGAGATTGTCCTTGCAGTCACAAAAAATTCTGGGAGCTCCAGGTGGCTCACACTCTATCTCCCTCCCTCCCTTTCTCCCCACCCATGCCTTGGCTTCACAGAGCGTGATGTCTTTTCATCAGTGAAGAAGGAACAAGCTATTCCCTCAAGCTCCAGTAGAGTCCTGGCTTCAGGGCTTCAGTTTACCTAGAGAGAACATATGGATTCTTTCAAGCTTGTTCCTGGAGTGGCCTGGAGAGCAATCCATTCTCTCTGTTTGCTATTCAGGCTAACCTAGCTACCTCCCACACCCTCTGCTTTTCCTTTCTCCATGTTAGTCACTATGGTGGGATATGCTCTGGAAATGTATGGATAACTGAACTGTAAAATGGGTTTGTAAAGGAGAGTGATTCCATGGGAGAAGAGTGTCCATCTGAAGTGCAGTAAAACTCTTCCCTTCTCAAGGCTTCTCTCTCTCTCTCTCAGAATTTTTCAACATTTTGCCCTAATGCTTCCATTAAGAGTTCTAGGAACAAGTATCTTGTCCCTTTTTTACGTTTGAATATGAGAAAGAGGAAAGTACCTTTCTTAGGAATGGTTTAGGTGAATCTAGGCTGAGAGAATCCTTCCTGCTTCTGCTGGCTGGTGAAGTTGTCCAGGCAAGGAAAATAGCTCCGTGGGAGAGTTTGTCTCACAAGGTGAGGGCAGAGTGCCAAAGGAAGGAGACAAAACCTTGACTCAATTTCTCCAAAGCCAAAATGCATTCCTGTGATCCGTGAGGAAACATATGCTAAAAGCATGTCTCTGGCCAGTTGTGACCCTCCTTTCCTTTCCCCCATTCCCACCCCAGCCAGCCACCTCTAGCCTAGAGTGACTGAACATTTCATTTTGATATGGATCAGAGATCACAGATGTAGAGTCAAAAGGAACCTTCTAGTCCAATCTTCTCGTTTTGCAGGAGGAAAACAACACCCAGACAGGTTGAGTAACTTGCTCAGTAGTAAGTGGTAAACCTGGGATTTGAACAGAGATTCTCTGACTCAAGACCCAGAATTCTCTCTCTATACCAAGATACCCCTCAGGTTATGCTGTTTTTTAGAAAATGGTTTGACCTCTATCTTAGAGCATCTGGCTTGGGTGGCAGTGCACTTTCAAAACAAGGCCCATCTGGTCAACCTTAATGTGAGGCATTCAAGTCTTCTTCCCAAATGAATTCCCTATCCTGGGACTTCATCTTCTTGAAGGCTCTTATTCTAAGGGTAAAGAAGCTTGGCATTGGTCAGGACCCCCAGGACTGGCTTGTAAATCAGAGAGGTCTACAGTATATTGCCATGACTTTGACCTGTCCCTAAACTCATATAGAAAAGGAATTAGAAAGCCCAGCTAGGATAGGTAAAGGGCCCCATCCCCAGTAGTTTAGAGAGCTTGGAGGCCTGACTGCCCCAGACACATGCTGGGGACGTGACTGCAGCATTTGCACCACCGGATAAAGAGAATTCTTCAGCGTCCAGTGTAATGCTTTTTATCCTTCATTAGTATTCCCTCCCTCACTTGCGGGCACATAATCTGTTTATCTACCTATAATATCTAAAACATGAGGCAGGTGCGGCTGTCCCATCCCTAACACAATTGGGAATAGGGAAAAGGGACATTTCATGCCTACTGTGGCTCACTGATGCTCTAATAGACGTCTGCTTTAAGGAACAGACAGATTCCAGATGGTATCGCATCGACAGAGGAGGTTATTGGTGTGTGTGTGTGTGTGTGTGTGTGTGTGTGTGTGTGTGTGTGTGCGCGCGCGCGCACGCGCGCGTGTGTGCTCAAGCTCGTGCTCAGTAGGGGGAGGAGATGCATTAGCAGGGAGTCAAAATGACTTTTCACCTGCCAGTTGAATGAGCTGGTTTCAGTGCCCAGCACGGCTAGGTCAAACTGGAAATTTCAAATGCTGCTGCTACTAGATTACAGGATCCAGAAATCCCAAGGGAGAGCAGGAGCGGGGATAACGCTACTATGGGATTTTGATCTATCAAAGGGAAAAACGGGGAGGGATGCTGGGGAGGGTCACAGGGTGGGGAATGTGGGGGGACAAATGAGGAGGAAGGGCAGATGGCAAAAGGGCAGGGAGGCAGGGAAAAAGCAGGAGTGTGAGCTACTGAGCGACCTCATCATCCAAGCCAGCCAGTTCAGACACCTGCATTGGTTGCCTGGTCCTGGCAAAGCTGAGCTGGAAGGAATATTCAGGCTGGACTTACAAGCTCAACATTACTGACAGAAAATGCCACTATGTGCACAACTGGTGAGGAGCCCAAGGCAAGGAGGGTAGAAAGGATGGGAAATAGGTGGGGACCCAGGGCGCTTGGCGCTTCTGCTCTACCACCAAAGGGCTTTTGTCACGAGTAGATGCCAGGTGCTGGCCCGGCTTTCAGAGGTAAAAGAATCCGGTCCATTTGAATCCTCTGTCTCTTGTCTCCCCTTCTCCCTACTCCTCTCCCTCCCCCTCTCCTTCCCCCTCCCCCTCCCCCTCCCTCCCCCTCCCCCTCTCCCCCCTCCCCCCGCCATCTCTCTCTTTTTCTTTTCACAGATAACCAGCCTGAGCCATGCAGTCTTTTCGAGAAAGGTGTGGTTTCCATGGCAAGCAGCAGAGCTACCAGCAGACTTCACAAGATTCACCACGCCTGGAGAGTTACAGGCATCAGAGCCAGGCAGGGCTGAGCTGCGAGAGGCAGAGGCTGCTGGCCAAGGACTACTACAGTCAGCAGCCCTACCCTGCTTATGACAGCACCGCCTCGGCCGCCGCCGAGAAGTACCACCGGGGCAGCAAGCCCCTTCCTGGCCAGCAGCCGCTCCAGGGGAGAGCGACCTTCTCCAGTTACAGCGTCCAGGAGAACAGTCCCTACCCAGCTCGGTACTCGGGAGAGGAGAGCCTGCAGACGTGGGGAGCCCAGCAGCAGGCGTTGGCAGGAGGGGTGGCCAAGTATGAAGAGAACTTGATGAAAAAGACAGCCGTGCCCTCTGGGAGCCGCCAGTACCAGGAGCAGAGCACTCAGCTGCCCTTCCGGACTCACTCCCTGCATCTGCAGCCGCAGCCGCAGCCGCAGCAGCAGCAGCAGCAGCAGCTACAGCAGCAGCAGCAGCTGCAGCAGCAGCTACAGCAGCAGCAGCAGCAGCAGCAGCAGCAGCAGAACCCTTTGACGTACCCCAAGCTCCAAAGGCAGAAGATCCAAAATGACATCGCCCCCATGTCCTTTCCCCAGGGCTCCCACTTCCCCCAGCACTCCCAGTCCTTCCCCACCTCCTCCACCTATTCCTCGGCCGTCCAGGGGGGGAGCCAGGGAGCCCACTCCTTTAAGAGCTGCACTGCCCCGGCCAGCCAGCCCCACGAGAGGGCCCTGGCCAGCAGTGCCAGCCTGACCCCGGGCCAGAGGGTACAGAGCCTGCACGGCTACCAGTCTGGCAGGATCAGCTACGACCAGCAGACGCCGCAGCCACCACAGCAGCCTCAGGCCCTCCAGGGCCGGCACCATGCCCAAGAAACGCTGCACTATCAGAACATAGCCAAGTACCAACACTACAATCAGCAAGGCCAGAGCTACTGCCAGCCCGACACCCCGGTGAGGACCCCCGAGCAGTACTACCAGACCTTCAGCCCCAGCTCCAGCCACTCCCCGGCTCGGTCCATGGGCCGCTCCCCCTCTTACAGCTCCACTCCGTCCCCACTGATGCCCAACCTGGAGAACTTCCAGTACAGCCAGCAGACGCTCAGCACGGGAGCCTTCCCTGCCAGCATCACAGACCACAGCCACTTCATGCCCCTCCTGAACCCTTCCCCAACAGACGGGACGAGCTCGGTGGATGCTCAAGCGGTGAACTGCAAGAATTTACAGAAGGAGAAAATCCCCGAGAACCTGCTGGCAGACCTCAGCTTGCAGAGCCTCACGGCTCTGACGTCGCAAGTGGAGAACATTTCCAATACTGTGCAGCAACTTCTCATGTCCAAATCTGCTGTTCCCCAGAAGAAGGGCATGAAGAACCTCGTTCCCAGGACCCCAGAGCAGCTCAAAGGTCAGCACTGCAGCCCAGAGAGTGGCAGCTACTCTGCGGAAGCCGTGGGCACCCCTCTGTCCGAGCCTCTTAGCAGCACCCCGCAGTCCATCCATGCGGAAGCCCAGGAGGCAGACTACCTGAGCGGCTCAGAAGATCACCTGGAAAGGACCTTCCTGTATTGTAACCAGACCCGGAATAGCCCTGCCAGGGTCAACAGCAACTCCAAGGCCAAGCCTGAGTCAGTGTCCACCTGCTCGGTGACCTCCCCCGATGATATGTCCACCAAGTCCGATGACTCCTTCCAGAGCCTCCACAGCAGTCTGCCCCTTGACACCTTTACCAAGTTTGTGGCCAGCGACCGAGAATGTCCCCGTCTGCTGCTCAGTGCCCTGTCCCAGGAAGAGCTGGCTTCCGAGATCATTGTGTTACAGGAGGCCATCAGTGAAAAGGCGGATAAAGGCTGGAGTGAGTCTCCCGTCCTGACTAAGGACCCCAGCAAGTCCTCCTTCTCCCTAGAGAACCACAACACCTGCTTAGACCCTGTGGGCAAGAGCGCCTGGTCCCACCCAGCTGAGGCAGAGACCCTGCCTGATCCCCTCCACATCAGCAAAGGCAACAGTACCAAGGACTTTAGCGAGGAGCTGTTTGAGGATCCTCCTGTGGGGTTCACCATGCCTGAAACCAAGAAATTACCCTGTTCTCTTCCATATGGTCCCAAACCGAATCTCCCAGAGGCTCCCTCTAACTCTGGGACCACTGCTTTTGGCTGCTTTCCTGATACGACCACTGACTCAGTGGGTTCTGGTGATAATGCAAACCCCTTTGCTTGGCCGGAGGAGAACTTGGGGGACGCCTGTCCCCGGTGGGGTCTACACCCCACAGAACTTCCCAAGGGCCTGGGTCGAGGGAAGCCTCCCGAGGGGGCCAGCAAAGAGAAAACTAATGATACTGTTTGCATGGGCTTTCCAGAGGGAGAGCCAGCAATCGAGAAGGAAGAGGCCAGAGATTTCAAGCAGGAGGAGGTCAGAGAAGTGAAGGAGGAAGACGGCATCCTGGGCTGCCAGGAAGCCAGCAAAGCGGACCGCTGGCTGGAGGACAGTAGGCACTGCTGCCCGGCCGGTGACTTCAGTGACATCTCCCTGCTGCCCTCCTCAGAAAGGAAGGACCTCGAGGCAGAAGAGTACTCCTCCCTCTGCGAGCTCCTGGCCAGCCCCGAGCAGAGACCCGGGCTGCCGGATCCGTCTCCCCCCAAAACCCCACTGATCTGCACCAAGGAGGAGCCTGACGAGCCCCTCAGCCCCAAGGCCAACTGGGTTTCTCCCTGCCGCCTCTCAGGAGAGTCTGTCATCCTGCTGGGCCCGGCCGTGGGGACAGAGTCCAAGGTGAAGAGCTGGTTTGAGTCCTCCCTCTCCCACATGAAGCCGGAGGAAGGGGCAGCGGAGAGTGAGAGCGCGCCTCCGGAGAGTATGACCCCCAGCGCCCCTCTGCCCGGGAAGCCCAACAAGCCAGCGTTGCCCGAAAACACTTTGGCCAAGAAAGGGCCGATGCCTCGAGGAAAGAGCCTGAGGAGCCGGAGAGTACAGAGAGGGCTGCCAGAGGGCGAGGAATCTGGCTGCAAAGCCCCGGATCTGCCCAAGGACCTTTCACTGCCAGAGCCGTGCACAGGGCAGCCCCAGGGGCACACCGAAGGGGCCGGCGCGCCTGGCCAGCTGGGGCCGGCCGGGAGGGTCGTGGCCGAAGGGCTGCCTAGGATGTGTACCCGCTCCTTCACCGCCCTCAATGAGCCCCGAACCCCTGGCTCCCACCCACCGAGCCTAACCGGGGCGTCCTCCCAACCCGAGAAGCTGGGGACGAAACAAAGAGCCAGTTTCAAGTCTGGGAAGAGAGCGGGAAAGCTGTCCCCTAAGGTGGCTTCCAGCCCCAGTGACCCTGCAGCTTTGCCAGTGCCCAGCCTAGCCCAAGAGAGCAGCTCCATGGGGCCCAAGATGAAGGAAACTGAGTCGCCGGATACCCCAGCAAAGGACCAGAGGTCCATGATCCTCCGGTCTCGGACCAAAGCCCAGGAGCTCTTCCACCCCAAGCGGAGGAGGCCTACAGAAGGGAGGCTGCCAGCCTGCAAAACTGCCAAGAAACTCATTTCTAATAACCACCTACCACCCGGCTTCAAGCTGCCTGGCAGTGCCCAGAAAGAGGGGAAAGCAAACCGGAGGGTGAAACTCCCCAAACCTGCAGCTAGCGTGGGAGGCAAGCTGCCCGAGCGCCAGCTGCACTCCCTGAAGAGGAAGTCCACCTTCATGTCCCCGATTCCAGCAAAGAAGAGGAATCTGCTTCTCCGCAGTGGGGGCAGCCCCGGAAGCATCCAGGAGGAGAAGGCCGAGGCTTCCCCCAGCCTCTTCAAGAGGCTCTCCAGCCCCAAAAAAGCCAAGTCCAGCAAGGGCCCCTGTGAGCCCGCGCTCAAAGCCCCTCCTCCCGAGACCCCCAACGTCTGCATCAAGATCACTTCTCGAGCCGCCTTCCAGGGAGCCATGAAGACCAAGGTCCTGCCCCCCCGCAAGGGCCGGGGCCTGAAGCTGGAAGCCATCGTGCAGAAGATCACCTCGCCCAGCCTGAAGAAGTTTGCATGCAAAACAGCCACGGCGGCGGCGGCGGCGGCGGCGGCGGCTGCGGCGGCGGCGGCGGCGGCCGCGGCGGTGGTGGCTCCGACCCACAGTAATCCTCTGAGCCCTTCGCTCCCCGAGAAGGACAGGGCCCTGAAGAAGGCCGGGGCCAGCCCGCCCGGGGGAGAAGCGAGGCCCTTCGGCCCGGGCCTGGCCCCCGGAGCAGAGCAATTATGCAGAAATTCCAACAACAGATCCTTAAAAGGAAAACTAATGAACAGCCAGAAACTGTCCTCGGACTGTTTCAAGGGTGAGGCCTGCTCATCTCCAGAGACTCCGCAGCAGGAGGAGCCGCACGGCAGCGCCGGCGGCAGCGGCCTGGAGGCTGCCAAGGGTCTCGGCCTGGGGGCCAAGAAGCGGAGCCGGAAGGGGAAGGCGGCGAGCCTGGGCCTGGCCAAGCTGCCCCTGGAGAAGCGAGCCCACCTGGCCCCGGGCCTGCTGCAGCACTCCCGGGAGAGGGCGGGCGCGGGGGGCGCCCTGGCTGACAGCGGGGAGGACGGGGAAGGGGGAGCGGGGAAGAAGGCCCACTCGGAGGACAAGGGCCTGAGCCCAGAGCCCCCCGAGAGCAGGGCCTCCCAGCCACAGACCAGGGCCCAGAAGCAGCCCGCCGGCCAGGCCAGCTACAACGGCGGCTACTCCAAGAGGCAGCGCAAGAGGCTCACTCGAGGCAAGGCCAAGAACGTGGCTTCCCAGTGCAAGAGCCGGGCCAAGAGGCGAAGGCAGCAGCAGCACGCTCCCCCCTTGGACCCCGCCGAACCCGAGATCAGACTCAAGTACATCTCCTGCAAAAGGCTGCGGACTGACAGCAGAGCCCCACCCTTCTCCCCCTATGTGAGGGTGGAGAAGAAGGGCGAGTTCACCACCACCTGCACGGTGGTCAACTCCCCTGGGGACGAGCCCAAGGCCCGGAAGGAGAAGCCGTCCTCCTCCTCCTCTTCCTCCTCCTCCTCTTCCTCCTCCTCCTCTTCCTCCTCCTCCTCCTCTTCCTCCGCTGCCTCCCCCACCACCTCCTCCTCTGCCCTAGCCACCCTCCCAGGGGGGGCCTCCCTGCAGGCCCGGGCTGTGCTGCCCCTCTCGTCCACGATGCACCTGGGGCCCGTGGTTTCCAAAACTCTGAGTGCGGCCTGCCTGGTCTGCTGTCTCTGCCAAAACCCTGCCAACTACAAAGACCTAGGGGACCTCTGTGGGCCCTACTACCCCGAGGACTGCCTACCCAAAAAGAAGTCCAGACTCAAGGAGAAAGTTAGGGCAGAGGGGCCGGGGGAGGAGGCAGCACCCCCCCTGGAAAGAACACTCAGAGGCCTGGAGAGCCACTGCCTGGCTGCCCCCGGCCCTGGGAAGCCTCCCCGGCTGGATGTCACCGCCGACTCCACCAAGCAGGGCGCTCTGAGGTCCAGCTCCCGAGGCCTCTACCGGAAGCTGCAGAGCTGCTACTGCTGCGACGAGCAGAGGACCGAGGACGAGGAGGCCGCCTCGATGGCCGCTCCGGCCGACAAGCCAAGGAAGCACGAGTGCGGCAAGAGCGAGGCCCCGCCGCCGCCGGAGCTGAACGGGGACACGCAGGAGCACTGGGTGCACGAAGGCTGCGCCATATGGACTGCGGGCGTGTACCTGGTGGCCGGGAAGCTGTTCGGCCTGCAGGAGGCGATGAAGACGGCTGCAGATGTGGTAAGAGCCGGGCGCGAGCTGAGGGGACTGGGGACAGGGTGCCGGGAGCTGAGGGGACTGGGGACGGGTGCCGGGAGCTTAGGGCCTGACCCAGCTGAGGGAGCCCTTCCCCTGCCTGGGCCTCCCCTTCTCTATGTAGTGTAAGCATAGGGAGGAAGCGAAGGGAATGCTAGCTGCCAGGCACTGGCCAGGCCAGGCCCCTCAGAAGGATGCCCTAAGGAGCCCCGAGGCACCAGGCATTCTCCTGACCAAGCCTAATGCCCAGTGTTAACCAACTCCCTAACATAGGTTGGGTAATAGGGGAATTAGGTCTGTTAAGGAGAGGGAAGAAGGGGAAGAGGAGATGCCCTTAAGAGCAGTATAGGTGTGAGGGTAGGTCCTGGCCCAAGAGATTCAGGACCTATCCCTCCAAGCCTTTCCAGAGTCTTAGGACTTCCTGTCCAGACTGTGACATGGACCTCTGAAAGAGAATTCCCTAAGCATTTCTTTTGGTAAGACTGTAAGGCTTTTCCATTTTCGGCCCGGCACCATTTGCCTAGACCCAGGGGCACAACCTTGTTGCAGAAGCCTGGCACTGAGTCATTCACAGACCATGGGTTCTTGCTCTGTCTTTGACTCAACCTGTGTCGGGCGTTTCCTGGCCCTAGTTCACTCAGAACTGAAGACTATTAGAATTAGAGGGAAGGTTTTAGCTCATCCAACCCCATCTCCTCATTTCACAGAGGGAGAAACTGAGACTCTCCCCACAGGGCAGTGGCTTGCCCAACGTCACACAGCTAATTAAATCCGCATCAACATATGCTCTCCCATTTTCTTCTTCAATATGACATGCTTCCTCCTGCCTTGGTTTCCCTCATCTCTAAAATTAACCCCTACCCCACCCCACCTCTATCCAGCATCAAGGAGCTTTGAGGAAATCTTCTCTGAGATGATAGGAATCGAGCACTGAGTATAAAAATCTAGGCGGGCCAGTGACGTCTGAGGCCCCATCCAACAACGGAGATATTGATACAGCAAGGAAGGGGATCCTTAAAGGGCCAGTCAAAATGAATGCTGTCATGGCATCAAAGATGAGGCCAAAGGGAAAATGTGAATCACCTTGGTTTTGTTGCACTGGGTACTGCTGTGTATAACTAAGACCCTCTCAGGATCAGCATCCAGCACCCCCACATCCCACCAGGGCTGGACCAGCCGCCTAGCTAAAGGACAGGCACTGGTATATTTGTGGAAGAGGCTGACGTGACTGTCTCCATTATATTTTGGTCTGTAGGTGGTATGGGCATGTCTGTGAGTTAGAATGGAGGAACTTGGGTTTCGGGCCATTCCCTGCCTTATTCATGATGAGAGGAAGAAAGAGGTGATTGGGTCCTCATGTAGCCAACCCCGTCCTTCCCTTCTCTTGTCAATTATTCAATTTAGAAGGAAGAAATCTGTCAGATGCCTGCCATGCGCATGTCTGTTCCAGGAGCTATAAGAGATAGGAAGTCGAATGAGGCTCAGCCTTTTCTCCTGCAGGAGTTTGCAGTCTGATGAGGAAGGAAGGCATGGGCAGAGGCATGGTGGTGGGTGAGCCTGAGGCATATTCAAGGCATATCCCCCAACTCCTCCTCTTCTGTTCCTCACCTCTTTATCTGTGTGTTCATTTCTACCTCTGCACTTCTTGCCTACTCTCTCTTTCATGTTTGATCCTGCCTTTGGTTTCTTCCCTCTGTGGAAATGAAGATATGGGGACTTTCCCATCGCCCCATAGTTCCAAAGCTGGGCTTCTTTCCCGCCCAGTGTCAGATACTTCCCCCTGTTCTGTCACCCCAGCTCAGCTGGGAGTCAAGAACAGGTGCAAACTAGCACATTTCCTTCCCATTTTCTGGCTTGTCCTCATCCCCCAAAAGAAAGATCTGGTGCCTCCTCTGAGCTGGGGGTGGCATGGGGAGGAGGGAGCAGGCGTGTGAAGAACAGCAAAAACTGTTTTGTGTTAAGATGTCAAGAGGACGCTTACCTGGGAACCAACTCTCCCCCCCACTGAAGCAGTGTCATCACTCCAGGTGGCATGGGCAGGATCTAACGGGCCTGCCGAGCAACAAAGGCTGGTTCAGTCTCAGCTGGGTTCCCCGGGTGATGCCCTGGGGAAAGAGCTGACAGAGCCTTGGGCAGGTGATGGTTGGCAAAATATACCCCAGTTCCAGTTTTTCCCCAGCATCTATTTTTATTTCATTAATTACCTTTCCCAAGAAGCCACTTTCAGTGACTTCCCGGAACCCACTGCCCTTCCCCCTTCTCCTCTTTGAAAAGGAGTTAGGAACAAGTCTGTCCCACCCTAAAGGACTCAATTCTGCCCTTACTTTTTCACTCCTGGCCCATGTGCAAGGACAGTGGCACACCATCTGCTTTTCAGAAAAGCCTGAAAGATTGGTTCCCAGAAAAAGTTCCCTGACTCTGTTGGGCAGGCGGGCATCTGCTTTACAGCCTGGGGCTCACTCTGTCTTTTCTGTACTTTTCTGAGGAAGAAGATGTCACAAAATAGGGCATTGTCATCTCTTCCCAGTGACTGGTAGATCTCAGATGAACAATAGGCTGTCGCCACCTAAAAGCGGTCTCTGTCAAAGCCCATGCCCCCAGGCTAGCATGTGCTACCACAGTCCAGCATGCCTCAGTTCAAGCTCACTACAAGTTGGGGCGGTGCAATCTTGAGGTTCACTCAGTTACAGAGTATTAGAACTGGAAGATATCTTGGGGAATATTTCAAGTTCATAGATTTTGAGCTGGAAACACCCTTAGAGATCTAGTCCAGCCCTTCTCTTCCATTTAAAAAAATGAAGACAAGCCCAGAGACATCAAGTGAGTGACCTGAAGCCACACAGGTAGTAAAATGGCAAGGCAGGATTTGAACTCATTCCAGATCTGGAGCTCATTCCACTGAACCACCCAGCCCCTCACAGGACATGTGAAGTAAAGTGACTTAGCCAGAGTCAGGGAGTGAATCAGTGACTGAGCTGGGATGGCTTGCTTCTCAATCTAGCACTTTCCCCACCATTCTATGTCTCACTGTCTCGAGCTGAACTCCATCTAAAATGCGGCTTCACACAGATGCTCCTTGCAGAAGTGTAAAGCCCTAAGATCTGATCTTTTAGGCTATTGGGTTCTGACAAAGGGGGTTACAGTCCTTGCTGGATTCACCCTTCTTCCCTCCAGCCCCTTTTGCTCTCTAGGGGAGTGAGGTCCCTTCTTGATTGGGCCCTGGGTTTACTCCCATTGATTTCTGGTCCAAACTGCTGTCCCAGCAGTGAGCTCCCTCACCTCAGTAGGGTCAGCTGATACCCCACTGGCACCACCCCACCCCATAGACAGAGATATGTCTTCTATCCGCTCTCACCAGCTAGTACTTTGCAGTAAGGCCCTGTCCACTGTTCTCTGCAATAGTGAATCCTGGATATCTGTTCCATTCTTGCTACGTCATTTTCTCTCCCCACAAACACACTCACTTGGATAGAATACACCTTATCCTATTATATCATCTTCATTCGGGGATTTTCCCCCTGCAATATACATTTGAATGTTAAAGGCATAAAGGCAACTTTCAGTTTACCCTGGGCAGCCCTCACACACATCATATTAGCAGCGTTAACACAGACACTTTGTCTTCACGATCAGCCCTTAATTCAGAATCATTTTTTAAAGGGGACATTTTGCCACTGGATACAGGAACAATAGCTCTAGACCCTTGGAAATGACGAGTTCTGGCCTGACCTCTTGAATATGGATCTGGCCAGCTTGGGGAAATCAGCCCACTCAGATTTGGGGCCATTATCATGAAGGAGGAGACAGAGTCCTCTGCCAGCCAAGAGCTCCATCTAGGCAGCAAAGCTGATTGTGACTGCTCTCTAGCTAATTCCCAATTAGATACCCTATTCCTTCCTGATGACGCAGACTGTGTTCCAGACAGTGTCGGGAGATGGGAGAAGGCACACAGAGGGAAGAGAGAGAGAGATTAATGCCTCAGAGACATACGTCAGGTGGACAGCCATCCAGATGTATGAGTAAGCAGCCCCAGGATAGGGAGATGCTTCCCTGGCAATTAGCCATCTCTCTCCTGGGAGGGAATGGGATGAGAAGATGGGGGAAATGGCCTTTGTCCTTCTTCTGGACACCCACAAGAGCTCTGTGTCTCTTGATAACTAAAGGCTTCTTCAGGGAGGCACTCTTGTTCCAGCAGTAAATATCTGAGACTTGCTGTGGTTTGTTCTGAGGGACCCTGGGTCCTTGACTCATTTTCAGGATTTAGGGAAGGGCTAGCTTCTCCGTAGAGTCCTGAAGAATGTTAGATTCAAGATGAATTGGTGCCTTCCTGGGAATCTTCCAGGATGATTTTGAAAAATCCATAGAAGCCAGAGAAGAAAGTCTCTCGCTTAGGAGTGAGGCATGGGGAAAAGTACAAAACAAACCAAAAACCTAGGCCCTGATGATTTGGGCCAAGGATGTGGCCTAAGGGAGTGGCCATAGAGAGTACCATGTGCTCCCCAAGGACAGCGGCCTGGTAGCTGACTGCAAGAGACCTTGTACTGACGGAACTTTGGGAGCAGCAGGGACCTTATCCTAATCTCCTGAATAATTTGCAAAAGATTACCTCCCAGAGTTATCCAGGTTTGCTTATTAAAACCATAATAGGCACTTATACGCTGCTTTGAAGATTGTGGCTATTTTATCACATTATCTCATTTGAACTTTACAACCACCCTGTGAGGGAGCTGCCCACAAGCATCATTGTTCCCATTTTATAGATGAGGAGACAGAGACTCAGAGACGTCAAGAGACTTGTTCATGACCATATGCTGGGTGAGTGTCAGAGGAAAGATCTGAATGCAGGTTTCACTCTGTTCATTTTGGAGAAAGGAAATATTCCAGGAAAACTAATGGCTCTTCTAAGAGGAGAGTATTTGGTTGATACAAACTACAGCCAGCTGACTGGCCTACCAGGAAATTTGGGTTTTTGAGTACGACTAAATTACTTATTTTTTTTCTTTTCTACTGCTTCCCTTCTTTCATGGATGT
>NW_027185791.1:14689580-14705815 GCF_028583685.1 Petaurus breviceps papuanus | reverse complement strand
TCCCTTCTTTCATGGATGTAAAGAGATGTTCCAGCTGCCAGCAAGTAGGTGCCACCCTTGGCTGCTGCCACAAAGGATGCCCCCAAACCTACCACTACGCATGTGCCAGTGACACAGGTAAGGGACCATGGGGCCAAGATTTCTTGTTGTCCCTCTTCATACTACTCTGGGAACCATGGGAGGGTGTGTGTGTGTGTGTGTGTGTGTGTGTGTGTGTGTGTGTGTGTGTGTGTGTGTGTGTGTAGGAGAAGAGGGAGAAGGGTAAATGGGTGCCATTTCATGTGGCTGCTTGGGCCACCCTGACCTCTCTAACTCTACAATAGCACATTGGCTTTCCTCTCCTTACAGATATTCAGTTGCCCTGATCCTAGTTCCTCAGACCCATTAATAGATTTAGTTCCCATTTTGACTCCTTGGTTTCCCCTGCCTCCTTCTTTGGCATTCTTCTATTTTAATTTGCAAGAACTTGCTCCTCCCCACAGACTTTTAGTCCTTGTCCTTTCCCTTAAGCCTCTTGCCTTCAATCAGAGAACCTCTAATCTGCAAGGGACCTGAGAGCCAGTCCAGCTCAACCCAAACAAAACCCCAATCCTTATCATTCTTTATCCCAGCCCCACAACCTCCTTTCCAGTTGTCTGATGGAATTAGAAGCTGCTCCTCAGCAAAGTCCTGCAGTAGATAAAGTAAATCTTCACCCTCTTCCCTCCTTTCAGTGCTTCCATCATATCCTGAATGATCATTCTTGGTCACCTGGAAAAAAGTAGATCTAATAAACTCATCACTCCTCCCCCAGGAATTTTAATTTTAAAAGGACTGGGGGTGGGAGGGAGAGGGTAGAATTCAGGCATCAGCGACATAGAAGTTTTCATCTGCTCTGCCTGCATGTAAGGCTGCCCCCTTCCACCACAGGAACCATATAAACCACAGTAAAAGCCACCAGAAATCAAATGCAGAACTCCAGTTCCTGGCTGCCGTCGTCCAGCCAGCAGCGGGGCACCTGTCTTCTTTATTGCCACATATAATAAGAGAGCAGAGCGGTTGGTCGTCAGTCAGGAAGGGAGAGCCGAGAGAGAAACAGGTTCAATCTCTTTGTAACAGAGCAACGTAGCTCTGGAGAGCCTGGTTACACGGGCAGCTTTGTTGTGCTGTGTTCCCTTGTGTTTTGTGTCTCTGAGAAAAGCCTTATTCTGGGGCTGTGAGCTACTCAAGGTCTTAGGCTGAGAACAGGCCAACAAGTGGAGAGCTATGACTGTGTCAGAGGGTCACTGACTGCACATCCTGGACAACATCCTGTCTGGGGTCTCTGCCGAATCTTGGCAGTCTGGAGCCTAGGAATCCCTACACAGCAGTCGGTGCACAACCCCCTTCCCAGGGCTCAGCCCTCCCTCCCTGGTGGGGCCTGCCAGATGAGGAATTCATCTGTCCACAAGGAAATGGGCTGACCCACTTCCAGCTCCATCCCCCCTCTGGGCAGGATCTTCAGAGAGTAGCAAGAAATTGCTTTCCTGTTATAGAAGGTTGGGGCCTCCAGTCGGCAGAGACTCCTCAACTTCAAGTTCTTACTAAGGGATTATGGGAGGGATTTGATGCAAGTGGCTCCAGATGTGGCCATGCAGAAGAAGGTGCCGCATCCCCAGAAGTCCAAGTGACAAGTAAAGCCAGATTGGCACTCATGATTCTCAGCCAGCTGTCGGCTTTCTTAGGTTTCTGTCTTACACCCCCCCCCCAGAAGGGCACCATTGGTTTGGGGTTATGTGAATTAACAAGGGAGGTCAGTTCGATTCACCCTCTATTAAGTGTCTAGCATGCCTATCTGGATGGACTTGCATTGTTCCAATGTGGTCACTGGCTGTGAGGGAACCTTGCCATTGATGACCTGTCAGGGCAGCCGCAGATGGCTTTCTTCTGGAGTGCCCGTGATGGCAGCTCATGGGTGGCTCTTCTGTCTGGCATTGGCCTCTGGCTACTGTCAGCAATACATTCAGTTCGGGAGGTTTTGGCCGTCTTCGGGAAAGAGCCTCTTGTCTTTCTTCCTACTTTGTCCTGGACTGGCTTCCAGCCCACAGGCTCCCCTTGGTGATCCTGGCTTTGAGTGTTGACATTTTGCTGGCACATTCCCTGGATGTTAGTGCTTATTGAGTGAAATGGGTTGCTGAGCCTGGGGTTGTCTTTAGGGGTGTGTACAAGGGGATATCCTTTGGAGATTGAGGGGTGTAAGCTAGAAAGTCATCACATGCACACTGTGCCCCACCCTGCAAACTTTTAAAATATGAACAAAGTAAAAAGAGTTTCTATTGATTGTCAGGGGCAGGCTGGAGAGGTCACAAAAGTGAATCCTGACATGGGAGTATATAGGAGCATTGCCTTGGTAGTGGGCGTGTCTATGTAAGCCTCAGGGAGCATTTTAGTAGCAAATGGGGGACTCTTCCCTCTCCTTCCTCTACCAGCTGCTTCCCTATGTCACTGCCCAGCAGCTCAGGTCTGTGCCATCATCACACTAAGGATGGTCACACTAAGAGTCTAGGTGATATGCGAGCCAACTGCTAGAACTGACTTCATGATCGATCCTCCAAATACAGGGTTATGATTGATCCCTAATTAAGTTAAATTTGATTTATTCAAAGAAACAGTTGTACCCACATACCATCGTGCCCCCGCTAGACTCAAAGGTGTAGAACGCTCTCCTTAGTCCCAGAGCCTAAAAAGTTTACTCCCTCTTTCCCCCAGGGCAGCCTTGGCCAGCCCTCATCTAGAAAACAGCTCTAAAAAGGTGAAATAACCACTGACCCCGGGGGAGCTTAAGGCATCTCTTTTTGTCCTCTTTCTTTTTTCAAATTAAACATTTCAACTAAAAAAAAATCCCATCTTGTGTCCTTCCCAATCAATACCCCTCCCCCTACCCCTCCCAGCTGTTCTTGAGGATGAGAAAAAAACACTACACTTGTTACAAACATGTATAGTCCAAGCAAAAAAAAATTCCTGCATGTCTATGTCCAGAAAACCCCCCAAGCTCACTCCCTTTCTCTCTGGGGGTCAGTAGCATGTGTGATCACGAGTCCTCTGCAATATTGGCTGGTCACTGAATAGATCAGGGTTCCCAAGTCTTCTGGAGTTGTCGGCCTTTTTTTTTTTTTTTTTGCTTTTTGGAAGGGGGAGGGCAGGGCAGTTGGGGTTAAGTGACTTGCCCAAGGTCACACAGCTAGTAAGTATTAAGTGTCTGAGGCCAGATTTGAACTCAGGTCCTCCTGACTCCAGGGCCGGGGCTCTGTTCACTGCACCACCTAGCCGCCCCTAATTGTTTGTCCTTACAGTATTGTCCTTGTACAAACTGCTCCCCTGGCTCTTCTCACTTTGCCGTGCATCAGTTCATATGAGTCTTCCCAGGTTTCTCTGAAACAAAGGTTTTTTTTAGTTGTTATGTATGTGGGAAGGGCTTTGTACCTGTGGGTGCCTTCCCAGCCAAGTCTTTGATGGAGGGTTTTTAAAAGGTTTAAAGGAGGGAATTCCAAAAGGTTCAGCAGGGTTCTGGTATCCTGAGGACAAGTGAACCAGGGACTAACTGACCACCTTTATGATCTTGAGCCTGCAGAAAACCTTTTTCTCCTTCAAAATGTGCCGCCACCACCACCTTGCCTTGAATGAATAAAATTAACCAGGGATTCATGGAACAGAAAAAATTGAGGGGAAGAGAAGAAAGGACCTGACTCACAAAGATTTCACCATCCCATGGGAATCTAGAAAACAGTCTGGCCGAGCCCTGGGTCATTGGGAGGAGCTAGTCTATGTATGCAATGCTTCATAGCTTGCAGCGTGTTTCCTCGCAGCACTCCTGTGTGACTCCTGTGTGGAGTTGGCAGTACAGATGTTTTACAGATGAAGACGGCGGTCTGAGAAGCCAAGTGGCTGGCCTGAGTTCACGCCTGGGAGATGCAGAGGGGAGGATGGGTCCTGAGATAGTCACTCCTAGATGAGAACCCCGACATAGCCTGCTCCTTGTCCTCCTCCTTCAGTTATGGCTCTGCTCACGTTTCTGTAGGTGGGGTTTAGGGTTCCATTCCCCCACACTTGCCCTCCTTGTCCTGTGTCCTGTTGGCTCTCTCTCCGGCTTTTCTTCAGAACAAGGTTTCTCAACCTTTGTTGTGTCATAGACTCTGGCTGTCTGATGATATGTATGGACTGCTTCTCAGAAGACCGATGTGAAACACATGAAATAAATTGAATAATATTGAAATAAAATCAATTAAAATGTTTTTAAAAAACAAGCTTACATAACTGAAGGTTAAGAACCCCCTGTGTTAGAGTAGTGAAGTGATAAGGGGTCAGTAAAACCCTTTTGATTGGGTATCACTGAAGGCTGAAGTCTTCTATATCTGGCCCTATCATACTCTCTGTCTTTGTGTAGTTGTGAGCATGTGTATATGTGAGTGTGTGTGCGTGTGTACCAGACAGAGAAGGAGAAACACAGAATTGCGCCTGTAATCTTTTGAATCCATCCTAATGCTGCTTCTTGCCTTCCATTATGGTTGAGGAAGGATTTTTGTTTTTTTTGCAGAACTCAAAAGCCAACCATAGTACAATACAAATAGTATCTGCCTAAGGCTACAGGGAAAGAAGTAAAAGTAAAAATAATTATAATAATAAGACCACAAGTGACTTCAGCATCATCTCTTAGCACATTCTTTAGCCAGTTTTTAATGTGCTGCCCTGCCTCTGACACTCTGGGATGCAAGAATATTATACACAGTACAGCGGAATGGTTGGTGTCAGAAGTGGGGTAATGGGATTTTTCCTTCCTTTTAAAAAAGTCAGGAAATTAAAGGCAGGTTCTTTTGGGGGACAGTGGCAGATTGATCCTGGTAAACATTTCCTCTCTACTGAAAGCATTTCATTGTGGTACTGAGCAGTGAAATAGGAGACCTGAGGAATGCTTAATATGGTGGGACTAATGTGGAGAGCAGTTCAGCCCCAGGTGTATTTGTGCGTGAGTGTGCGCAAGTGTGTGTGTGTGTTTGGCTTTTCTCTCCTTTATATACTCAGCCAGCCTTCACCCCAGAGTACATATGGTCAGGGCAGAGAAGGAATTCCAGAAAGTCGCCCACCTTTCAGTGACCAGCTACGTTTGGAAGAGGAGAGTAAAAACTGCTGATGGGTAAAGGATAAGTAGGGCTCACTTGGTACCTTCAACAAGGATGAAACCTTCTTATGGAGAAAAGGGTTGGAGGCCTGCCTCAGTCTACCTCATGGTAAGAAGTACAAAAAAAGTACAAAGTAGCAGCCTCTCTCAGGGAAATAAGGAAAAAACTCCTAGTGCTGAGGTTCTGTACCTGAATTTAGATTTCAGATGGTCCATAAAATTGCTTAAAAAATATATTTTATAGCTCTTTCAATATGATTGCTCTCCCTTATGATTTCATGTGTTGTTTTTTTTTCATTTAAAAACATTCTTCTGAGGAGGGGTTCACATGCTTTCCCAGACTGCCAGCGGGGTCCATGACACACAGCTGACCATATCATAGGTTCAGAACCTCATGCTGATGCCACTTCATCAGGGGCCTGGTGCACGCACAGAGTGTGTCAGTGATGCAGGGAAGAAAAGAAAGGAGGGCTGGCCAGCGCCTTTGGCTCTTTGGTGCTCCTCCCCTCATCCCCCGGGGGAGCTGGCGATCCCAGCGGCCTCCTCCCCTCCCCTCCAGCCTGTGTTCCCATCCGGTGCACCTCCAGAGTGAATGCTATTTATAACCCCACTCTGAGCGGAGAGGCTTGGAATAGCATAGACTCTTACCCCAGCAGCAGAGAGCCTGCGGCAGGCAGACCTCCCCTGGCTCAAATCGGGGGGAAAAGTCAGTTGAGGCAGGTATGAATCTGGAGGAGGCAGAGGGTGGGCGGCCGCTATAAGCCACTGAGGTTTTTCCAAAATCCATTTCCCACTGGGGGTCCCTTCCACCCCCAGGCAGTGAGTGAGTCTCAGCATGGTCCTTTCCTGGTTCCAAATCTACGCACAAGTCGAAAGGCTCCATCTGGCCTGAAGCATGCCGGGCAGGCCTGGCCCAGGGGAGGTTAAGCTCTGGGTGGTTGGGCCCCACGGCAGGTCCAATTGCCGTACAGCACGATTCCTGCCCAGTTCATGCTTGTCTGACTCTAAGTGCTGGGTGTCTTTTGTGAGCTTGGAATTCATGTACAGACTGTAAACAGATGGCCCACTGGACTTCTCAGTGGTTAGTGCTCCTCACCGATGCAAGAGAGACTTACTGTTTCCAGTCTCCAGATCCCACTTTTGTTGTCTGGGGGCAAAAGCAAAAAGAAAACGAAAGCAGCCCTAACTTCCTCTCCCAGGATCCACTGGCAGTGGAAGCTGGGACTTAGGGGTGGAGAGGAGAGATAGGAGCTCCTTCACATCCAGCTGGGCCACAAGAGACACACACACACACACATCCACATCTACACACACACACACACACCCCCACACACACATCCACATCCAAACACGCACACACACATCCACATCCACACACTACCCCCACACACACACACATCCACATCCACACACACACACAACCACACACACACACACACACACACACAAACTAAATGAATAGGAATAGCAGAAAATCCAGGGGTAGAAACTGGAAGGATTCTATCTGGGAAACCTTGACTACCTGCCCATGGCAGTCATTTGTAGTCCTGGTTTCATGGTCAGCTGTCCAATGGGTGAGGGGGTTCCATAGCTACTGGGCCCCCCTTCCATTCCCACTACTAGGGAGATCTCCCTGCCTAAGCGTTGGAGGAACCCGTAGGGCTCCTGATAGTGTTTGGAAGCTTCCCTTCCACCCGTCTCCCCCAGCAGGTGGGCTCAGGGCAGATTGGCCTGGGAGGCCCGGAGAGACGCCCAGTGCTCTCCTGTCTCCCTCTCCCTCACCCCACCCCCTCTCTATCCCTGTTCTTACAATAGACACTTCTCTTTGCTCTTAGGTTGCATTCTAGTTGAAGAGAACTTTTCTTTGAAATGTCCTAAACATAAGGTATGTGAAATGGCTTCCTCCTTTTGATTCTCACCCCCTTGGAGATCAGAGAACAAAGCACCCCCAGTCTCATCGTTGCTCTGTGGCCCCCTGCCTCTCATACATACTCTAAGTTATTTCACCCTTCCCTCCCCGGGGCCCTCCTGCTGATGACAGATGGGCCTCATTTGGGGCGTCCCTTCCCAGCCTGCCATGTGGGTGGGTGAGGACGAGGGTGTACTGCTCCCCTAGGCTAGAGATCAGGGGACCTCCCTAGGGCCTCCTGGCTGGGATCAGCGCTGGTTCCCAGGAAAGCCTGCTGGTCCCAGATGACCTCAGATTTACCTTCCTGACCTCCCTATTTGTACTCTTCCTCAGGGGCTTTCACCCCTGGCAACTTATCCCATATGCTTATTACCCTTCGGAAGAAGGAAAGGAAGGGAAAAATCCCGCTTGAATTTCCTGTTTGCCCCCAGGTCCTCAATCCTGCAGATGTACTTGTAGAGTGGGGGAGGGGGTGGCCCTGGTTTGGGGGGAGCCTGTCCCCACCTCCAGGGAGAGGAGCCCCAGCCCATCACAAGTCAGCTTTGTCTCCCAGCTCAGGCCTGTGCATTTCCAAATGTCGACCTCGTGCTGGGGACCTGTTGATTTAACCAGTGCTCAGAGATGTCTCTGCCCGTCTCCCCTCCTGCTGCAGCCACCGACAATGTACACAGTCTTGTTATTTGCAATTAATCAGAGAGATCAGGGCAGGCTGACATATGACGATCATGAGTGTTTCCTTATAAATCAGGGGGATTTAAGGGGAGGGAGTCAAGAGAAAGGGCTGGAGAGCAAGCCTGGGGTGGGCTTCGGGAGGGAGGTGGGCCCTCTTCACTGGGGAGGGAGACAGGGTGATTGCTGTCTGCAAGAGCCCAGCAGGAGGTGGGCCAGGAGGGGGCCAGGGGGTATCGGGAGGGAAGGAGGCCCCGGCAGACTAGCCCTTGGATCGGGGAGGTGCCGGCTGGCCCTCGGGAGAGATCTCTCAGTCCAGGCAGATTTGGGTCAGGGGTGGTAGCCAGGGGCCAGGCGCCTCCCTCTGGGAGCCCCTCTGTGGGGCTTTTGCTGCTGCTGGTTGTGACCCTGTGTGGGGCTTTTCTTCCAGAGGCTGATGTTGTAATCCACCCTCCTGGGGCTTACCTCCTCCATCTGGACAGGAGATGGTGCCAAGCCTTGGGCCCAATTCTCACCTGGAGCTGTGACCAGGACCACCCAGATCAGCAAGGAGAAGAGGAACAGGACCCTTCCTCCCCCTTGATCTGCTGACCTTACCAGAGGCCCTTTCTTTCTGAATGTTCTCATCCGCTTATGGCTAGAGTCCTGTCCAAACTGCAAAGACCCACTCCTCAGAGCTGACCCGGGTTTGCTGACCAATAGATCCAGGCCCTAGATTTGTGGATTTGGGAATCTTATCAGGCGAGACAGTCCCTATGCCGTATCTCTGCCTTGGTAGGGAAGTGTTCTTAGACCTCTCTTACCAGGTAACAGTGTAGGCTGCGTAGGGACAGGAGATGGAATGGGGGGGGCGGGGACAGGTCTAGGAGTGAAGCAGTGAGGATACTTTGTGTCAAACTTAGATCCTTTTCCCAACTCTCTCTTGCCCACTCCTGACCCTACCAGCATCTGATGGGTATGGCCTGCTGCTTGGATGCCCAAGAGGCCAGGTCTGACTTTGCCCATACTCCCTGCCCAACTGCACTGCAGCCCCTGCTGAGTTTGGGCCCACTGGCCCTTGATGGAGAAATAGCCCTGGACTCTTCTTTCCTGGTAAGCTGCATCCGTGTTAGTCCTAGATAAGTAAAGACCATTGCCAGCTGAGGGGGTGGCCAGAGGGACAGTGCAGGATTTGGGGCTGGTGGCCTGAAGGGACTGTCCACTTCTCCCTCCATCACCTCATCCACCTGGCAGATGAAGAGGAGGGGGAGTGAAACAAGGCTGGACACATGTAATTTCCAAATCCCAGAGGGATGTGGGGGGGGGGTCCCCCATCAATTCTGTCCACATGGTACTTTCCCTTTCCTGCCCAGTATATTCTCTTTGGGATAACGGTAGAGTGGACCTGGACCTCCCAGGCGTCTGCTACTATTTGGAGGAAGGCGTTTTAGTGTAAGCAGGGTTGGAAGAAGGCAACTTTTTGCATGCCCAGTGCAAACCCTGGTAATGTTAGTTTAGCTGAAGAAATGTAAAGTCCTTGGAAATCCCCGGGTCCTAAAAATAGCCCCAGGGGCAGAGTCCTGTTCCAGGTATAGATCCTGCCTGGCAGCAGGTGCGTGAGGAGCCAAGGGAAGGGTGGTGGCAGCCGAGAGTCCTCGGGCTTCAGCCCGAAGGGCTGGGGGACCTTTAGCTGGAGATGCAGCCTGAGGCTTTTTACTTAACGAATCGAAGCCTCTGGAACAGCATGTCCTAGCAGGCTGGTTTCCAGGTCTCTCTAGAGCCTGGCTTGATGGCAGAGGATCCCAGCACTCCCAGGGCTTCAGCTAGAGAAGAGAAGCCATTTTGAGGTGTCATCCCTAGTGAGGCTTAATCAGAGACGCTGCTCACTCCCTGACTGGGCGACTCTGGGCAAGTCACTGGCTTTGACTCAGTTTCCTCATCTCTAAAATGATGGGGTCGGACTAGGTGATTTTTCTAAGGTCCCTCCCAGCTCAGTCCCCTGTGGTTCCTCGGCTCTCCACCCTCCCCACAGAATCCGTCACTCATCTGCCTTCTTCTGATGGCATCGGTTGATGGATTGAAGACTCCAGGGTCAGGAGACATGGCCAGGCCCGGGCAGAGCCTGTGTAGCTGCTTATTCCGTGTTTGCTGTCCTAGTGACCCCTTGCTGAGCTCCTGGTTTTCATGGATTCCCAGCCTCCTGCTCACGTGACCCAGCTCTCAGCCTTGCTCCTGTGTGTTGTACCCCCTCCCTGGCAGAACCAACCCCGGGTCCAGCCCCGCTCCAGACCCCGAAGGGTGGTGGGAACAGTGTGCAGAGAGAAGCCGGGCCTGGCCCGACAAGGCTGGGGGTGGGGTGGGGCTTCTGTGTATATATATACACGTGTATATATATATGTGTACACACACTAGTGATACCAACACACATTTATATATAGCTGTTCACCCTCGTAGTGCTATATAGGCATGTGTGTGTTTGGCTAGACACATATATCTGCAGTCTGTGTGGGGGGATCGTTCTCAGGAGAGCCAGTGGGCGGCAGACAGCTATGAACCACGCAGCCCGAAACAGATATGTCATGTGTATAAAATATATATGTACTGTCCTATATATATATGTTATATATGATGTATATATGTTTGAAACGTGCTCGCTCCTGTTTCACCACATTGGTTCCACTGCAAGCAGCAACCTCAGTCCTTAGGTCTCCTGTCCAACCCCCTCCCCCCCCCCCCCCCCCCCGAGCTGGGCAGAGGGGAAGCTGGCGCAGCGTCACGGAGACCCCCAGCAGCCCAGTCAGGAAGCCCCTGCCTATACTGCACCTGTCTGTCTGTCTGTCTGTCTGTGGTCCTCTGCTCCGTTCATCACCTCCGCTTAGCTAGGCCAGGGCCCTGGCTGCCAAGCTCACTCTGGACTCTGCAGATGGCCTTCCAGGCCGCTGGGGGCACCTCCCTTCGCTCCCAACTGTCTTAGTGGCATCATGTACATATGACTGTAAAATGGTAAACCGTGTGTATTATATATTGCCTCATTATATAGTGTATATATATGTATACATATACATATATATAATATATATGAAGACTGTAAATGTTAAGACTAGTGTTCTTATTAGTATATTGCTTCACACTGAAGATTGTGTGTTAACGAGCTGTTTCTAAAAGATGTTTATTTTCCTTAAGAGTAAAAAAAAGAAAAAAAACAGGTCATTGCATTAAAAAAAAAACCGTCAATAAAGATACAACAATTGTTTTGGAAGTCTTCGGGCATGGAGTTGTGGCCTCTAACCTCTCCTCCCTTCTTCCTGACAGAAAGATGGTGGAAGGAAGGGTTGGGGGAGGGCAGACCAGAAGTTACAATGGCTTCTGGTGGATAAGGCCCAGAGACCAGGAATACTGGCATGTTGAGAACCAAGGACATTATATGTCGAGCAGTTGGCAGGAGGCTGGGAGAGGAGTAGGGGCTGGGTTCTCCCACCGTGCCACTTCTTCCACATTTCTATAAGGAATCCATGGTGGAGCTAATGGGGCCACATTGCCCCAGTGGGATACTGTCCCCCTCCGATCCCAAGTCCCTTCTGGCTTCTATAACCACTGATGCTGGGTACATGTGGAACCCATTATGGGAGACATGGAGTCCGAGTTCATAGATTCTAGCCTCACCATCACCCACAGAGCCAGAAGAGGGTAGAAGCTGATTAAGATCTAGGATGTGGGAGCAGACACCCTCCCCTTCACCCCCAGAAGTCCTTCATAGCTGGCAGGGCTTAGAGAACTTACCCCCTACAACCTGTCCATCCAAGCACAGGAAAGATTGCTGGTACCCTAGCAGGGGGCTGGGTGCTAGGCCAGGAGTGATCTCCCACCCCCACTGGTGTTTCCTTCACAACCCCAGCCACCCGTGCTTAGTCAGGATCCCAAGTCTCACCCTGGCCTTGCCATCCAGTACAGGTGGCCCGCAGGAAGCTCTTCTGACAAGACCCAGCCCACGAGCAAGGTTTTCTTGTTCCACCCAGTGAAGTTCTCTTGCTGCCTTACCAAAGAGGCCGGGAGTGTTTAGGGGCAAGAGGCCAGCTTTCCAGGTCCATGCTGGTCTAGCCTTTGGCAGAGGGGATATATTCCACATGCTGGGCCAGGGCCTTCTACCACCCGGGCCTCAGGCTCATTCCCTCCCCTCCCCTCCTCTGTTCTCCCCCTGTGCTGTTGGACTCCAGGCTGCCCTATAAAGATATCCCAAGGGCCCCTCTCAGAGGACACCAAGCTCAGCAGAGTCTCGTGGGGGGCATTCATTCTCCTGGAGCCTTGATGGTTCTTTGAAGTACCAAGGAAGGTTGAATGGATGCAGGAGTCCTCTCGCCTCACATTAATCCACTTGCACTAGTCAAGATTAGCCCAGAAATGACAGAGCCAGAAGGGACCACTGAGATGATCTAGTCCAGCCCCTTCACTTGAGGCCCACAGAGCAGCTTGTCCAAGGCTGACACAGCCAGTGAGTGAGGAAATCCAGGCCTTCCTTCCTTCGGAGCGCCATGCTGGGACCCATCCCACTGCAGGGCAGTCGTACTCAAAAAATCAAACCCAAATTATAAATAATTTCTCCTTTTAATTTTCTGTACAAAACTCTTCTCACACTATGAAAATAAAAGTTTGCAAAGGAAAAAAGTAGTACAGGTGTCTCCCCAGACTTCAGGGGGGCTAGTGCAGTGGCAAGGAGAGGAGGTGACAGTATATACATATGTACAGGGTTGGCTACACAGCCCCGGACCTGCCCTGCTCCCTCCTCTGCTTCCGGCAGTGCGAGCCTCAGGGGGCCACTGACTGGAGCCCAACGTGGCCTGACAGCAGGGACCCACCTCCCCTCCTAAAAAGGCCAGAGAACTTTGGAAGTAGAGGCCCATGGAGCTATCCCAACCCTGGGCTGCAACAGGGACCAGGGAGAAGCTCCTTTTGCAGTAGAAAGCCTGAGGGGTGGGGAGAATGGAGTGGGGCGTTGGGGGGTCAGGGCAAGGAAGACGACTGCTTGAAGCAGTGGGGGCAGGGAGGGAGGCAGAGCCCCCAGCCCCATCATCATCGTGGCATGGGAGAGGATCCCTACAGAGGGGCCTCTCCTCTTGAGGGGCAAGGACAACTTCCCCTCCCCCAAAAGCAGTCGCTCCAGAAAGGGAAAGGGGGTGCGATACAGAAGACAGTGTTTGGCTCCATTGAGATTAGGAAGCCGTGTGGAGTGGCACCAGTGATTTCAAGAGGCCCTGGAGAATCGCCTAGAGCACCGAGCCAGCATCTCTCGAAGGGGGGATCTGAACCCAAGCCTTTCTGGCTTCCAGACCCATGCTGCCCGCACCTTGAGAAGAGGACTGAGGCCAGTGGCCACCTGGCCCTTGCAATCTCCCAAGGGGCCACCAGAGGTCAGTAGCACCTCATCCAGCAATCTCTCTGCCTGCCACGACAGGATGGAAGGGAGGCCTTTTGGGAAGACTACCAGCGCCTCCTGTCTCCCCTGGGGCCCCTCTAGTCACCTGAAGCCCTCCTGGCTGATTCCCAGGGAGAGGCCAAGTTCTCATTAGCCTGAGATTGGGGGGAGGGCAGGTTACGGTGACAGTCTCTTGCACCCAGGAGGGGGTAAACCACCCACACAAAATGCCACCTGCCCTCCTCCCCCAAGGAACCCCGCGGAGATGTGTCCAGGACCAGCCTTCTTCGGCAGGATCATAGAGCTGGAGAGGCTATCTAGTCCAACCTGTTCATTTGACAGATAAGGAAACAGGGGCTCAGAGGGTCAGCTGGGATCTGAACCTTGACCTTGTCTCTAAATCTAGCTTTTTTTCCCCATTAAACTGGGTGGCTTCTCAAGGTTAGGGGTGGGGGAAAGGCAGCTTTCAGTGGTCACGCTGGCCCCTGTTGGTGTCAGGCCAGTGGATGTGGGGAGGCTTCCAGGTCTGTCTGTGGCTGAGGGAGAGAAGGGAGACGGGCCACTTGCCCGCCTCCATCCACATCCTCCAGTATCCCCGTGCCCTCGTGATGCTGCCACGACAAGGCTCCAGGGGCCCGGCCCCGGGCTGGGGCCCAGGCAAGCAGACAGGTGCAGGGTGGTCGGGGATGGTCGGAGTCTCGGGAACCGGAGGGGGCTTTGGAGGCCGAGGGGCCCGGTTACCCCGAGGTGACGGTGGTGCCACTGCCCAGCCTGAAGACCATCTGCTGGCAGTCATGAAGCATTCTCTTGTCCCCCAGCTTCTCCAAGGTCCGGGCAGCCTCCGCCAGCATGCCCATGCGCTGGCCTGGTGCTGACAGGAAGGTCGGGGGCAGGTAGCAGCAGGCCAGCAGCAGGGCCTCTGCGTGTTCCCTCTGGGTGGGCCGGCTCTCCAGCTCACCCGCTGTTGGGAGAGGAGGGGTCACAGTGATGCCCAGGCTTGGGGCCAGCGACCTAGGCCACAGGTGGGCACCGGGGACAGCACTGACTGTGGATACACAGGGAGCAGAGGACGTGCAGCACACCCCCACACCCCCCAACGCACACGCACACGCACACACGTGTACATACCCCACACATGTGTGCACACACACCCACGTGCGCACATATACACACCCCACATGCACACACATGCACATACCCCACATGTGCACGCACATATACACCCACACACATACACGCACATACTCCATGCATGTGCGCAAGCACACCCCCCACACGCACACACATGCACACACACACTCCCATTTTTCCCATCTTCAATCTCACAGTGTACTTTAAACATATTGTACACAGGGGCAGTGAGGTGGTGCAGTGAATAGGGCACCAGCCCTGGAGTCAGGAGGACCCGAGTTCAAATCTGACCTCAGACACTCAACACTTACTAGCTGTGTGACCTTGGGCAAGTCACTTTACAAACCCCAATCACCTTGCCTTTCCCCCTCCAAAACAAAACCATATCATACACAAAAAAAGTATGGGGCCTGAATACTGACAAAATGTAATATTCCCAGGGGCAGCTAGGAGGTACAGTGGATAGAGTGCTGGGCCTGGAGTCAGGAAGACTCATCTTCCTAAATTCCAATCTGGCCTCAGACACACGAGCTGGGTGAGCCTGGGCAAGTCACTTCACCCTGCTGGCCTCAGTTTCCTCATCTGTAAAATGAGCTGGAGAAGGAAACGACAAGCCACTCCACTATCTTTGCCGAGGAAACCCCAAATGGGGTCAAGGAGAGTCAGACGCAGCTAAAAACAACTGAACAAAACATAATATTCTATCACCCTCATCTCACTAATGGCAGCTTTTAGGTGAGACTCCCAAGTTAGGACCTGGGTATAGGAAAGGGAAAAAGCATTGAGGAAATGCCTGCTGTGTCAGGCATTGCGCCACGTTCTCTACAAGTGTCCCATTTAATCCTCACGACAACCTTGGGAAAGAGCTGCTTTTGTGATCATTATTTTACAGATAAGGAAAATGAGGCAGCAGAAGTTAGGTGACTTGCCTGGGTTACACAGCCAGTAAAGGTCTGTGGCTAGATTCGAATTCAGGTCTCCTGACTCCAGGCCCAGTGCTCTATCCACCGGGCCATCTAGCCACCTTTTCTAGAAGAGGACAGCTTGTTCCCTTGGGGTGAGGAGGGGCCTTGGGGCTCCATTCTTGGCCCAGTTTTCCATCCAGTCCCGTCCGTCCCGTCCGTCCCGTCCCACACTCACATCCTTTGTTGCTTGGGGCCGCCCTTCTCCTCAGGCTTCGATCCAGGAGTTGGTGAGTCCGAGTGGGGCTGGCTCCAGCCATCAGCCGGGCAGTAGCTTCATGCAAGAAGACCTAAAGAAGCAGGAATCGGGGGCCTTCAAAGGGGGTGCCCCTGCCCACCCCCACAGCCCCTTGGTGCGTTCTCATACACTCCCATCGATAGCCAGAGGCCCCGGCCAACAGGGGACGGCCTCCCCCAGAGTCACCTATCAAGCCAGTGAGTTGTTTCCTAATCCTTCCCCGCCTTCAGGACTTGGCTTGTAGCGCCCCTCACCCCCAGAGCCTCTGCTGGTCACTCAGTGCTCACGTCCCCTGGTGCTCAGCCTCACTGAAACACTCCTCCATTGACCCAGGTTCTGTCCCTGGAGACAGGGGTTCTCCTTGTTCCCTGATTCCGGTATCTCCCCTCTCTCCTTCCCTATAGTACCCAGCTGGACAAACAACAAGCTGCCCCGGCCATGGGACATAAATGATCGACTTCCTCCACCCCTCACTCCTTCAAAGCCCCAGCTCAAGCCCTGGCTCCTCCAAAAAGGCCTCCTCCGACCTGCCTGGGGACTCCTGTGCTCTCACCGACCTCCTCCCTCAGAGGCAGCCTAGGGCTGGTGGAACTAGTCAGGAATCTGGCCTGTGTGACCCTGGGCAAGTCACTTCACCACTGCCTGCCTCAGTTTCCTCAACTGTAAAATGGGGCTCATAATAGCACCTACCTCCTAGGTTGTTGTGAGGATCAAAAGAGATAATTTGTGAAGGCACAGAGCCCTGTGTACCATTTCCTTGTATAAATGTTTCCTTCTTTCCTTCCTCCTCTGACCCTCTTGGG
>NW_027185791.1:14674011-14689180 GCF_028583685.1 Petaurus breviceps papuanus | reverse complement strand
CCCGCCCACACTGGCCTCCCCCTCCTCTGACCCTCCCGCCCACACTGGCCTCCTCCCACACTGGCCTCCTCCCACACAATGTCTACGGTATGAAACGTCATTGAATCACAGGCTACTTGTCTAAGTCATTCTCATTTGTGAGTTCTAGGTCTCAATTGTAGACTGTGACTTCCCTAAAGGCAAGAACTCTGATTTCTCTCCTCTGTCTGACACAGCACTTGGCTATGCCAGGTAAACAGGACTGATCAGACAGACACCGCAAGTACGGGTTCACCCATTTTCAGTTAGCTGTGGACAAACAGCCCAATCCCCTGAGGTTGGAAGGGTCCTTGGAAGCCCACCACAGAGCTGAGCTGGAGGTCTGGGGCAACTCACCCTTCTCATGGCAGGCCGGAAGGACTGTGCCAGACGCCGCAGGCTGCTGAGGTCCTGCTGGAAGCCTCTGAGCTCCAGGGCCGAGGCCTGGTAGCCACAGTTGGGGGGCTGGGCAGCGCCTACCTGCTGCTGCCACAGGCTGGTGCGCGTCACCAGGAGCAGATCACACAGGAGGAGCTGGATGGCCTGCGTGGCAGATGGGGGTCCAGGTGAGTGGGCCAGGGTCACTTCCGCCTCTGTCTCTCTCTCCCCTTCCCCCTGTACTCCAGGGCCTAGTGCCCACGGTGCCAGGGGATGGGCTCTGTGCTGCGTTGCTGGGGCATTGAACCAGATACATGCAATGCGACTGCAGTGCAGCAAGGGGCAGCCCTCACTATCCTCCAGGCTGCCAGACCCAGCAGCCCTGTGTCCTTTGGACCTTGGGAGCGAGCTCCCGGCAGGGCGGACCAGACCCGGGATCTGGCCGCTGACCAGCCTGTTACTGGGTCAGACCCAGGAGGCAATGCCAGCCCCAGACCTCGTAGCTGGGGGCTTCTCAGCCCTGACTCCCATCCTCTGGGTAAGGTGAGAGCCAGACAACACCAGCACTGGTAGGAGCCAGCTACTCTATGACCCTCACTCAGAAGCAGGTCTAGATCTCAGATCTCCTGGCTCCCAGGCCTGTGCTCCTTCCCCCTGTAACTCCCCTAGCAGTGAGGAGGGTGGGGTATCTTTACCTTGTCAATAGAAGCACCAGCAGTGGCTGCAGAGGGCCCTGAGGTCAGGCTGTCCCGTAGGTAGCTGCTGGCCTTCTCGCATTGGCTCAGGCTGGCCTGACCAAGCTCCTGCTTCTGTTTCCCCAGAAGTGTCCTTGCTGCCTTGAAGGAGTGCAGGGCTGCCCGAGGCAGGGGTTTCCTGTGTGTGGATGAAGGGCCTGCAAGGTCACTCGTAGCCCAAACCTCCACACTCGGGTGGGCTCAGCCCTTCCAGGGACTCCTTTAATACTACTAGGTATTTCAAAGCTAGGGTGCTTCTTGGAGCAGAATCCCTTAAGGGAACAATGGGTATGGCCTGGATAAGGGGGTGCACTAAAGTCTGGGCAAGGGGACCTTCCTGGAGGGCAAACAGAAGCTGTGCCCTGAGCCTGCTTAGCCTTGTCAGTCTCTGGACACCGCTTCATTCCTTAGGCCCCTGGATAATCTCCCCCCGGGGCTCTGGGCACCCTGCTTTATAGTCTGGCTTGGGGAGGTTGTCCCATCCTGAGTCCCAGAAATGTTGTGCAAGCCTGGGTCTGGCTTCACAGGGTAGGTGCAAACTTCACTGCCTTCTCATGTGTAGCAGGTAGTGGAAGCCCCTGAGCCAGGGGCAGACCCTCTTTGCCCTTTCTCCCATAAAAGGTCTGGAAGGGGAAGGGGCTGAGCCTAGGACACTCACTCAGAAGCCTGTAGGACTTTGGGCATGTGCTCTACCATTGGGTAGAGAGACTCTGCCCCCTCATCATCCCGCTGGAGCCAGTGAATCACCACCGTGATGAGGGATGCCCACCACTTGGCCACAAGGTCAGTGCCTATGGGAGGGAAGAGGAGAGAGACTGTTCCCCACTGTCCTTGGTGTCTCCCTCTCCTTTTCCCAGCTGAAGATGGAGTAATGGACCACATTTGTGCCGTTCTTGTGAGGGGGCAGAAGACTTCCTCTGGGTGCAGGTAACTTCCTAACCAACCACAGAACAATGTGGTTCCCAAAGACCCACGCGCCCCTTCTCCACCCCAGCCATAAGGAGGGGAGCAAAGGGCTTACCAGTGGTGGTGGTCATGCTCGAGCTGATGGAGAAGTTGAGGGCAGGGGCCCCCGCAGCGTCTGACCAGCCGTTCAGCAGCTGTAGGTACTCAAGGGCATCCGAGAACTCTCTACAGGGCAGAGGAGGGGGCACGTGAAGCAGTGCAGCTTGGGGGGGGGGCACCAGCGGGGGCAGTATGCCCAGCTAGGGAGCTCCCTGGAGCCCAGAGCGGGCTGTGTGAGGCACTCATGGGGGGGCTTCCTCCCCTCTGCCTCGGCTCCCTCACCTGGCGGGCAGACACAAGCACCCTGGCCCTATCTGCCTCCTGGAGGTGACTCAAAAGAGATTTTGAAAAGTAGCAAACACAAATGTAATTATTGCTGTTACACTTCTGCACAGCAGAGATCCAATGAAGCTATGGCAAGCCAAGAAGGGACCGAGCGGAGTCCTCAGGATGAATGGAACATTAACTGTGTCCGCCTGGGATCGGGGGAGTTGGAGAGGGATGGAGATAGAAAGAGGGAGAAAGGCCGGGGCTGGCAGAGGGCACCAGGACAGCAAAGCTGGACACGCTTAGAGCCTGAAGGGATGGGGAGGCTGGAGCCACGCCGGCCGGGGCTGGCAGAGGGCACCAGGACAGCAAAGCTGGACACACATAGAGCCTGAAGGGATGGGGAGGCTGGAGCCACGCCGGCCGGGGCTCCAGCAGCCTCTGGTTGTACCCTCACCTGTCCCCATCAGCCGAAGCCAGGGTCTGTTCCGGCTGGGCCACACAGCCCAGGGCTTTCTCCAACAGATGCTCCCGAAACAGCTGGGTCACCTGGGCCAGGGGATCCACTGTTGCAGAGAGAGAGAAGCGTGAGCCCCCTCACACCCCACACAGGCATCAGAGCTTAGAAGAGCCACCCCAGGACAAGGTGACGAGATGGGAGACCGAGACTCTCTCCACAACTCTGCTGTTCCAGGACAGTAGGGGTAAGGAGGTAAATACATGCTGACAGAGGACAGGTGGAAGGAACCGCAGCAGGGCTGTGCTTCAGATATCCCCCAACCCCCCATCCTTTGGACTTTGGAATGATAGCGGGGTGGAAAGGCCAAGGTTAAACTTTATAAAGTTAAGAGAAAGGGGGAAGGAATTGAGGGATAAGGAAGAATAAAGGGGGGAAGAGGTGAGAATCATTAAAGAAAGAAATGCAAATTAAGGAAACTCAGTGGGTCTACCTCAGAATGCCAATCTAAAATTAAATTTTAAAGTTAAATTAAAATTAAACAAATTAAAGCATTTTGAAGGCCCTCTTATTCATCAGATTGGCAAAGATGACAAAAGAGGAAAGATGCTGGAGGGGCTTTGGAAAGACAGGCACACTGATGCATTGTTGGTGGAGTTGTGAACTGGTCTGGCCATCCTGGAAAACAACTTGTAACTATACCACAAAAAGGAATTAAGCTGTGGGTAGCCTTTGACCCGATGGTGCCCCTGGTCGACATATCCCCAAGCAGGTCACAGACATTAAGACCTCATCTATAAAAACACTCACCACAGCCCTCTTTGTTGTAGCAAAAAGCTAAAAACAAAATGGTGTCCATCATCTGGGAAATGTGATATGTGGATGTAATAGAGTATTATTTCTTTGTCAGAAAAGACAAATATGACAGATTCAGAGAAATTTGGGGGAGGAGGGAGTTGTATGAACAGATACAGAGTGAAATGAGCAGAACCAGGAGAAAAGACAGTCACAATAATGTAAAAAAAAACAGTAACTTTACAAAATGTCTGAACTCTGGGATCTCAGGTTTGTGGATGTGGGGAGGTTCCAGGTCTCTGTGATGGAGAAAGAAAAGGGAAAGAGGTCACCTTGCCCACATCTATCCCTGCGTACACCCATGCCCACCTCCCTGGCAGAGGGGGGATGAGAAACCATAACTGCTACAAGGGAGAGCTGGGGCAGGGAGGGGAGGGAGAAGAAGGACAGGGATACAGAAAGAGCATCATAAATATTATTTTTTTAAAAATGCAGATGAGGGGGCAGCTAGGTGGCGCAGTGAATAGAGCACTGCCCTGGAGTCAGGAGGACCCGAGTTCAAATCTAGCCTCAGACACTTGACACAATTACTAGCGGTGTGATTTTGGGCAAGTCACAATTGCCCTCCAAAAAAACAAATAGAAATAAAAACTAGTACACAACAGAAGTACAGTTTCTTGTTTTTTGTATATTGCAAACTTTAAAGCTCTGTGTAAATGCTAGCTAGTATTATTATATATTACTGAAATGTCTGTGTTTGCTGATAAGTTAATAGACAAAAAGGAGAGGAAAGGGAAAAGATGAAGGGAACAGGGAGAGATGATGACACGAGGGAAAGAATGAGAAGGGGAAGGAGAGGAGGAGAAAGAAGGGAGAGATGGAGGAAAATGAGAGGAGGGAAGCAGAGGAGGAGTCACCTGGGTTCCCTATGGAGCTGTAGAGACTCTCCCTGGGGGTGTTCCTCACTGCCCAGTCCCCATCCACAAAGAAGCGATGTCCCACGGGATGGCAAAGCCACTGCATGGCAGGGGGCATGGTGCCACTCTGGGCCAGGCACACCTGGCGGGCGCTACTCAGGAAGAAGCGCTGTGGGTGAGGAGGAGACAGCAGCTGGTTGAATCACTGGCCTGGGCCTCACTAGCAATGGCCCCCTCCCAGTTCTGGCCCCGAAGGAATCCCCTTCTGATTGGGCAAGGAGCAGCTGAAAAAGAGGTGTGTAAAGGCCTGGCCCACAGTAGGGAGCGAGTCCAGCTAAGGAAGGCAAGGCTCAGAGAGCCCTAACCCACTTCCCCAGGCCCGGCTGAGGTGGGGAGGAAGGCAATAGGAGCCAGGCCCTGCGGCCTGGCACTGACCCCTTACCGTCAGGAAATGGAGGGCCCGTGGAAAACTCGTCTTGACCCGGAGTGCCACAGCCACGTAGATCTCGGCTAAGGTTGCCACGGAGATGGTAGAGCCTGCACACTCAGCCAAGTTGAGGGCACTCAGTGCCAGGTTGATGGCAGCAAAGTGGCCGCTGGTGTACTTCCCTGTTGGGCCAGAGGGCAGTGGCAATCAGATGGACAGGAGCCAGGTGTGGCCCCCTCCCCAGCCCTGCATCCAGGGACATGCTGGTGCCGGAGGCCAAGGCTGGCAAGGAGCCATCAGCCGCTTTGTTCCGACTCTGCTGCCCCAGGACAGGGGGTCTGGTGCCACACAGGATGGAGGGGACGGCCCACCTGTCATATGCAGCTGGTGTAACTTGTGGTAGACCAGGGCTGCATCCCTGCAGCTGGCTCTGACATCCGCCTGCAGCTCCCGATCACGCAGGAGGCCCCCGGCCCGGTCAGCCAGCCAACGTCCCACCCAGAGACGCTGAAGGAAGTGGCGGATGAGATTCCAAAGGAGGCTGCAGGTCAGGTCTAAATGGGAGGTGGGCAGGGGCCGGCCTAGGGCCCGGAGGGCCAGCCACAGGTTCTGTGAGGCCTGGGCAAAGTCGCCCTGAGAAGAAGTAGAAAAGGGATCAATGCTCAGAGCTCAGATCTGGGCCTTGTCCTCTAGACAGGATGGGCGCTTCTTCCCGGGCATTACTCCCCCCAAAGCACACCAGCTACAAAGAGCCCACTGTCTGCCTCCATTTCCTTTTTCCCACACAACCTGCAGCAGTCAATCAGTCAACGGTAGCTAGGAGGAAAAGTGGAGAGAGGGAAGATCTTGGAGTCAGGAAGACCCGAGTTCAAATTCTGCCTAAGACACTCACTTAACCTCAAAGCCTACGTTTCTTCTCCTCATCTGTAAAATGGGGATAATAACTGCACCTATCTCAAGGTTGTTTGAGAATTAAATGAAATATCCAGGGAGGGGGAGAAAGAGAAGATATGACAAGAGGTATAGTATGCAAAGAACTATGTAAATGCTAGTTATTATATTATTAATTGAAGGAAGGCCTTTATATGTGCCAAGTACTGGGCTGCATGTTAGGGATATGAAGAAAAAACTGCAGGTGGTTCAGTGTGGAGTCAGGAAGATCCGAGTTCAAATCCGGCCTCAGACACTCAGTACTTACTAGCTGTGTGGCCTTGGGCAAGTCACTTAACCCCAATTGCCCTGCCTTCCCCCCTCAAAAAAGAAAGGCCTGCTTTCAAGGACCTCATATTCCAAATATTCAAGGTAAGTAAAAAAAGGTTACATACCAAATATATACAGCGATTTGGCGGAGGAGTTCACATTAGGGAAAGAGAGGACAGGGGAAATAAGGAAAGACTTCTCCAAAGAGGTGGCATTTGAGTTGAGTCTTGCGGGAAACTAGGCATTGGAAGAGGTCAGAGGTAAAATCAGGATGGCATTCTAGGCATGGGATACAGCATATGTAAAAGCATGGAAGCTGGAGATAGAAGTGGTTTTTTGTTGGAAGCGGTAAGCAGGGCATCCTGGCAGGGTCAGAGAGTGGATGCAGGGGAGTAACATGCAACCAGACTGAGTCTGATCTTCAGATGTTTGCCAGCCTTGCAGACTGCAAAGGGATTCACCATTATGAAAGTGCAGGTAAGAGGTGATGAGGGCCTGGAATGTGGGATGGGGGAGAGAGGAGAAAGAGATTCAGATAAAGCAGCCAGTCAGCAAAATAGGAGAAAGTGGAAGGATGGAGGACGTCCTAGGTTGTAAGGAAAGATACTGATGAGCTGAGATCAGGATGGCTGTGGGGCATCCAGAAGAAGCTGTCCTGCAGGTCACTGGGAAAGAGAGATTAGAGCCCAAGGCAGAGATCCCAGGCTGGCAAGGGTCACACAGAACAGGATTTGATCTCGGGTCTTCCTGACTCCAAACCCAACACTCATTCACTGTGCCACCCTAGCTGTCTGGATGAGAATTGCTTATGCAGATCTGACAGTCATTTTCACAGAGCTGAATCTGGGGGAGATTAGAGAAGAAAGGGGAGACAGAGAGAACACTGAGGAAAGGGTTCTGGGGCATGCCCATACTTGGGGAAGAAACATGGAGGATGTAACTTGGGAATTTCCCCCGAGTCTCAGTCCTGGACTCAATTCTCTTCTTCGTCTGTACCAGAGATCAGCAGACTCTGCCCACGGGCCAGATGTAGCCCCCTCCTGCTTCTGTGCAGCCCCCAGGCTCAGAACAGGCTTCACAGTTTTAAACACAATTTTTTTCTTTCTTTCTTTCTTTTTTTTTTTTTAAAGCAATCGGGGTTAAGTAACTTGTTCAAGGTTACACGGCCAGGTGTTTCTGGGTGGGTGCTAAGTGTCTGAGCCTGGATTTGATCCCAGATCATCCCAACACTGGGGCCAGTGCTCTTACTCTCTGTGCTACCTGGCCGCCCCTTAAACACGATTTCTAAAGTAGGAAGTCTCTGGCATGTCACTGGCTAATCTCACCGGCATCCGTGAATTTAGCCATCCACTCTATGCTTCTGATTCCCAGATCCAGCCTTGAACTCCCAAGTCCTACATCACCAGCTGCCTTGTGGACATCTCAGCTTCTTAAACCCAACATGTCCAAACCAGAACTCATCATGTCGTCCCGGTGCCTCCCTCTTCCCAGCTTTCCTATTACTGCTGAGGGCACTGCCACCCTCTCAGGCACTGAGGCTTGCCAGCTTTTGACATCATCCTTCCTGCCCGGCTCCCTTCTCTCCATTCTCACAGCTACCCTCTGGTAAAGGGCCTCATCACCTCTCACCCCCTTCCTTCATGTCTCTGCCCCCTTCAAACTGTCCTCCACTCAGCTGCCAAGGTCATTCACCTAAAGTCCAAGTCTGGCCATTCTGACTCCTGCTCATTAAACTACCATGGCTCCCCACTACCCCATACTCTTTTCAGCATTTAAAGCCCCATCTACTCTTTTTAGAATTTCTTTATTTCCATCTATACAGTAGCGACACTGGCTTTGCTGGTGGTTCCTTACACGTGATACTCCGTGTCCAGCCTCAGCTCCAGTTTTACCTCCTGCTGAGGGTCCTTGCCACGCTGCCCCCATCTCCTCCCTCCATCTCCCTTCCACAGCTCGACTTTCCCTACTGTGGTTTCAGTATATCACAGGCTGGCACAAGAAATCAAATGGGAAATTTGGGGGAGTTGGACAGAAGCTGCAGACCACACAGAAAGAGCTTAGAAAACTATAAATGAATAAAATAAATATATAGTGTTATATAATATCAACCCAAATTTTACCATAAGGTACCATAAACACCACATGAAAGAATAAATTCAGATTTCTTCCCTGGTACGAAAAGGAGAGACAGAAATTTTACTCGGATTCTCCGGATCCCGGGGGCACCACGCCCCTAACCCCCACAATGTGGAAGGGATAACTAACTGTATATCGAGTATGTGCCTAGTGGTTAACGTGCTGTTAGAATGTTCCCTATTAGAACGAGAGCTGCCCAGGGCAGGGACCATGGTTTGTTTGTTTTATTTCTTTTTTTTTGGAGGGGGGGGGAGCAGGGCAGTTGGGGTAAGTGACTTGCCCAAAGTCACAAGGCTAGTTTTTTTTTTTTTTTTTGCATGTTAAGTGTCTGAGGCTGGATTTGAACTCAGGTCCTCCTGACTCCAGGGCTCACCTAGCCACCCGTTTTATTTCTTTGGACCTCCAGCATTGAGCATGATTTCTAACTCGTAGTAAGTGCTTAATAAATGCTTGCTGATTGGCAGAACAATGAGGAGCCTGACAAAGACAGGTCCCATAGGCAGAGAAAGGACTTAGAGAAAGTAACACCAAGAAAACCAAGGGAGAAGAGAATACTTAGAAGCAAGTGGTCACCAAACCATCAAATGCTCAGAGGTCAAGAAGCAAGATTTGTAAAAGGCAGTTTAAGGACATGGATGATCATTCTCCCAACCTCGGCTGACCGCCACCTACACCCCCCAGACTGGAGGCTAAGGGTTGGTAGAATGTCAACCAAGGTTGACCTTGACCTCCAGTCACTCTCCAGCCTCCCCGGCTGATGCTTCCCCACCTCCCCAGGCCCACCCTCTCACCCGGGCCAGATCCAAATCTGCCTGCTTGCGGTGTCTCCAGAACAAGACCGAGGGTCCTGAGTGGGGCCTGGTGATGGGCTCGCCATAGATGAAGAGGCGGATGAAGGCCGCCAGGACCACCAAGAGATTAAGCATCCAGAAAAACAAAGTGGGCAGCAGCCACTGAGACCAGCTGGGACCACCTGGTGAGGGGAGAAGATGGGACAAGGTTGGGGGCCTGGGTCCTAGTCCACCCAACTTCCTAGTTCTCGTCTCCTCCACGCTTCCCTGCCCCCACAAAACTGTGTTCTCAATAAAGAATCTGCTATCAGGAGTTTCTAGTTCAGTGTGGATTTAAAACATCACAGGCCCTCTCTCAGAGAAATGGGCATTTTAATATTCATCTCTGAGTGTGGGGTGAAAGGTTCTATCTCTAAGTGAATATGGAGGATGGGAAAGGCCTTTCCAGCTCCCTGAAATCATACTACTCTACCTAGGTCAAGTTGGCCCTGTGTTTGGGATCTCATTTCTGGGGGCGGCCTTCCCGTGTCTAGGTCATTGGCTCCACAGGAAAAGCCCCTCCCCAGCAAACCCCCTGAAGCCAAAGAGGATGTGAAGCTAGCCAAGTGCACAGGACTGGTCCCCCTTCCACAATTCATACTTCATTATCTCTCTCCTTGTGACACTATCACTCACTCAGGCTCTCATGTTTGGAACCTCAGGCTCTATGTCTGGCCTGCCCCTTTCTGCTCACCTCTTCCTGTCATGGCCACATCCAGAAGAGTCCTCTCAGTCACCCCTTTCTCTATTCCCAATGTCCCTGTCCTAGCATAGGCCTTGTGTCCAGAGCACTGCTATAACC
This sequence comes from Petaurus breviceps papuanus, assembly GCF_028583685.1. Lineage (NCBI taxonomy): Eukaryota > Metazoa > Chordata > Mammalia > Diprotodontia > Petauridae > Petaurus > Petaurus breviceps. Next base: position 14,679,214 of record NW_027185791.1, on the reverse strand, counting down.
CCGTTTCCTGCCTCTACTCCACTCCAAACCATCCCCTCTCTGTTCAAAAAATTACCTAATGAGTCCATTTCTGTTTGGCATTCAGGGCTCTGCTCACGTTGGCACCACCTAACCTTGAGGTCAGATGATGACTACGTGTGGCCTTGGACAACTTACTTAGCCTCTTTGGGCCTCTGTTTCCTCATCTGTAAAATGGGGTAACAACGGCTGGCACCTCCTAAGGTTGTCTTGAGGATCAAATGAGGTGACACAGAGTAACACTCTGTAAACCTGAAAGGGCTGGATGAGTGCTAGTGGCCACTCCTGCAGTCTGCTCCACTTTTATTCACTCGCAGATGATACTTATGTCTGTACTTGGTGTGCCCTTACAAGAATACAAGCCCCATGAGGGCAAGAACTCTGTCTGCCCACCAGCGTCTGCTGAACTGAATTAAACCTATCCTGCTCCCCAGCTGTCCTGAGAAACAGGTCTAAGCTTCGGTAAGTGACGTGGCTTTCTTTGGCTGGCACCTGCAACGCCAACCCTCTCCTCCAGACACCAGCCAGGGCTAGGTCCCTCCTGACCCCCCCCGCACCCGAGTGACCCACACACTCAGCATCTCTCTGCATGTTCGCCAATCCTCACCTTTGCCCTCGGTGCCTAGCACGTTGCGTCCAGGAGAGTGGTACACGGTGGTGGAATCTGCCTGGCTCTGACCACTGCTCCTGCCCAGCAGGGAGGCCAATGGGTTGAAGGAAAGGCAGAGGAAGACAAAGGCACACAGGGCCAACCGTGATCGGTCCAGCATGCCCAGGCTGCTGGGGGAGGGGAGCTGTTCCTGTTTCACCTGGAACACAAGGAAATCCCTGATGAAGCCCCAGCCTCTTTCTGGCTGAGAGAGGACTGCTAGGCAATGTTCAGGAATGAATGTTGGGGAGAAGTTATGGAAATTCCAGGTCTACCAATACTTCCTGGGTAACCTACACCAAATGAGTTTTCTGGAATCTCTAGATTTCAGGCTTCTCCTCTGTAAAATGAGGGAGTCAGCTTGAAAGACTTAAGAATTCTGATTAATGCAATGACCAGCATTCATTCCACAGAACTTGGGATGAAAGAAACAATGAACTAAATATGCAAAAGGAAACAGTGACATATTTTTGGCCATGGCCAATGCAGGAGTTCATTTTGCTTAACCCCGAACACTTGTAGCAAGAGTTTTGATTTTCTGTTTTTCCTCCCAATGGAAAGGAGGAAAAAAAAAAGATAAACTTTACCAGGATTTTCCTTAATTAAATTTTTAAAATAAATTGAAGGTGTTGGACTAGACCTCTAACCCTTCTCAATATTTCTTTCTAGAAGAAATATTTTTCTTATCACAGTTCTAAACTGATGGCTAGGAGACAAGGGACAATGACGGAAGAAAGAACATGGGCTGCGGAATCAGCCCTTGGTCATGTACCCCAGGCCCAGGAGCTGGATTTACTTAGGCCTAGGGGGGAGTTGCTAAAAGAGAGATGCTCAAACAAACTGAAAAGATCGACAGGAGTGGGAGTTAGGAGCCCTAGATCCTCCCTCGTGACCTTTGGGAAAAGTTTTCCAATTTGGTGCCTCAATCTCTGACTCTATAAAATGGGGTTGGGTGAATAGTCTCAAAGGTCCCTTCCAACACTGAACCTAGTATTTAAAAGATAAAAGCATCAGAGGGGGTTTTATAGCTGAAATCTAAAAATGTGCAAACTGGGTAAGAAAGGAGAACCTGGATACGGTCACTCAATTCCAAACACTAGGAATAGGAAGCCCTCAGAGGTGAAAGGAGGAAGTTTTAGGACAAATAAAAAGCTGTGACTTCACATGGAATTCAACTTTACAGAACTCATTCTCATCTGTAAAATGAGGGCTCCGGACACTAATGCATTGTTGCTGGAGTTGTGAACTAATCCAACCATTCTGGAGAGCAATCTGGAATTATGCCCAAAGAGCTAAAAAAACTGTGTATACCCTTTGAATGAGCAATGCCACTGCTAGGTCTGTATTCCAAAAAGATTTAAAAATAAAAAGGAAAAGGGCCTATTTGCACAAAAATATTTATAGCAGCTCTTTCAGCAATAGCAAAGAATTGGAAATCAAGGGGATGCCCATCAATTGGGAAATGACTGAAAAAGCTGTGGCATTTGTGACTGATAACTATTATGCTATAAGGAATGATGAGGGGTGGCTCAGTGGCGCAGTGAGTAAAGCGCCAGCCCCGGAGTCGGGAGGACCCGAGTTCCGGCCTCAGACACTTCACACACACACACACACACACACACACACGCGCGCGCCATGTGACCTTGGGCAAGTTACTTAACCCCAATTGCCCTCCAAAAGGCCAAAAAAAAAAAAAAGAAATGATGAGCAGGATGATTTCAGAAAAACTTACATGAACTGATGCAAGGTGAAGTGAGCAGAACCAGGAGAATATTGTACACAGTAACAGAAACACTGTGCAATGATGAACTGTGAATGACCTAACTATTCTTAGCCAACAAGACAATTCTGAAGGATTTATGATGAAAACTGTCATCTACCTCCAGAGAAAGAACAAAAGGATTTGTTCTGTGAAGTCTGGATTCAATCAAAGGGTCACACTTGGGGACCTAGAAGGCCACATGTGGCTTTGAGGCCACAGGTTCCCCACTCCTGATAGACTGTTAGAGCTAGCGAGGAGGGTAAAGGCCATCCATTCCCACACTCATTCCACAGAGAACACTCAACCTTCATCAGGGAAGTAATCTGTGCACAACCTGACCTCCTACAAAGCAAACTTCCGTGCCTCCATCAGAGACCCAAAGGTGCTCTGACATCTCTAAGTGAGACAGAAGAGAGACGCCATGTGGAAGGTGATGGAGCTGGACAAGGAAGAAGTTCCCCAGAGAAGCCCCCAGTCAGGCACCTTGGGGTCCTCAAACATCGGGCTGTCAGGCTCCGAGTCACTGCTGTTGCCGCTGCCACCACTACCCAAGGACAGGGGGCTGCTGTGGGAGGGGGAGCCAGCATCGGAGGGCGGCGGGGTCAGCGCATCCGCCATCTCTGGCTTGATGATTTCCATTGGTATGTCCATGTTCCCACTACCGCATGAGGATGACACCAGGTCTTTCAGGGATTCTGGGATTTGGTACAGGACAGAGAGATCAAAGTTAGGGAAGGGTCCATTGTTCATACTTGGGCACAAGAAAAGCCCCGGGCCAGCCAACCTTCCTTCTCCATCGTGCTTCAGCTGACTTCTTACCCTGGAATATCCCCATGGTCCCCCCTCTCCCACTGGCAAGTTCCTTCTAGAAGCTCCATTTTGAGGAAGGGCCTGGGGACAATCATCCTTCATTCCTCTCTTGGCTTTCATCCTGACTCTTCAGACTTTGCCACCATATCCCTTCTCTATCCACCCCCACCCCTACTCCCAGCTCTCTTTTGTGTTGTCTTTCCCAATGAGAATGTTAAGCTCCTTTAAGGGAGGAACTATCTTTTTTGTTCATATTCGTATCCATAGCACTTGGTATAATGCTTGGTACATATTAGGGGCTTGATTTGACTCAATCAGGGGATCTCCCCCTCCTCCAACTCTTAGCTGGTTATGGGACTTGCACCAAAGGCAGGAGATGGGAAGGAGCCCCTTGGAAATGGCAGCAGTAGCAAGGCTGCTGGACTCTTTGGGCCCTGGACTTCTTCAGCCCCTCCCTTGGCTGACGATGCATTTGTAAGGAAGGGATAAGCACAGATTGCCCAGTTGAGACCATAAGCCAACTTGGTTTTCTACCCTTGACACTGCCCCCACGTCCCACTGGCTGAAGACTGGGCATGGGGAACCCTTAGTAAAGACTCACTGTTCTTCTGCAAAGCCATCCTGAGAGACAAGTTCTCTTGCTTTAACTTCTGATTGGTCTGCTGCAGAAATCGGATGTAGTCGATGGCCTTCCTCAGAATGGCTGATTTGTTCAGCTGGGATGGAATGATTGAGGCCCTTGTCATTCTGGGGCCTGGCCAATCTTACCCCCACCCCCACCCCAGCATCCTTCACTAAAAAGGATTCCCGGAGCTGGTTCTGGATGTTAAGTCCCAGATTTGTCCCTCAGGTGGAGGGAGGATGACAGGGAAGATGCCGAGCATTGTATATTTAGCTCAGGGGTTGCTAACCTGGGGTCCACAAACTTGGCTTTTTTTTTTCTTTTAAATACTTTGATAACTGTACCTCAGTATAACTGGTTTCCTTTGTACTCCTACATACTTTATGCACTTAGAAATATGACTCTAAGAAGGTTCCATAGATTTCACCAGACTGCTAGAGGAGTCCAGCCCTCTGGGTACTTATGTGAGGAAAGCTAGGCTCTCATCTCTCATTGCTCTGGTCTTCTCTTTGGGGATCGCACCAGATGGTTTCCAGCTCTGGGTCTATGATACTTCCTCCATCCTGGCTCTTGGCTGTTCTCTTTCATCTTCCCTTGGATTTCTGAGAGTGTCCCCCTTTCCACCTCTCTGATTTCTGGCCCCCCTTTGTCCCTCCCCTATGCTTCTCTGTCCCATACCTTGGCCTCAGTCCCCACCACCAAGTCTTTGAGTTCCACAATCTTGTCATTGATAGAAGATCGATAACGCTTCTCAATAGCATTGTGAGCTGTTCTCTTCTCCCCTTTGCTCTGGGAGCTGGGGGTCTTGCCCGTGGCAGCAAGACGATTGATGGGCAGCTTGTCAGCATCTACCACCAAAGGCACAGTGGCTAAAATGGTGCCTCCACTCACCAGGGTCTGTGCAGGGGAGAGAGGTGTGATTAAAAGCCTGGGCAGCAAGTAAGGGGAAGAGAAACAGAGTCTCAAGCCCGCAGGAGAGCAGAAAGAAGGTAATCGTAGATGCCAGACGGTAAGTGGGGAGAGGCAACCCAAGAGTGAGGGACTGTTCCCACCCAGGATTTAGATAAAATAGACACACACACATCCTTCTTTCTATCTACACACACACACACACACACACATTCACATAGGTACCACTGCATTAGAAATAAGTGTTTGGGGCAGTGAATGGAGCACTGGCCCTGGAGTCAGGAGGACCCGAGTTCAAATCCCGCCTCAGACACTGACACACTTATTAGCTGTGTGATCTTGGGCAAGTCCCTTAACCCCAATTGCTTTGCCTTCCTGACTCCCCCAGGAAGGAAGGGAGGAAGGGAGGGAGGGAGGGAGGGAGGGAGGGAGG